>NC_056739.1:1747079722-1747179722 GCF_019279795.1 Protopterus annectens
AGGCCATCCTACAGTTCTGCTGTCTAGAAACCACAACATCATTCCTTTTGCCTTAAATCATTATATCAACATTTATTTAGTTATTTTACTTTCTCATAGTAAAAGTAACTAAGCCATTTCTGCCACCTGCAAAGGACAAGTGGTAATTACACTGTCCAGAGACAACAGACAACAGCAATATAAAGTATGTTTCTTAACTGTCTGCATTTTAATGTCTCCTTTCCTTTTAAAATTCTAGTTAACTACATCTTTAAAGTGGACTGTGATTACATTTTATGACTTTGCTAGCACCAGAGATGCATGAGGTTATATCTTCAAGGAGATTAATGATTCCCTTTCTTTCATCTCATTTTACCTTTATACTAAAACAAAATCACAATGTTATACATATTTTACAAGCTAAATGTAATACTAGTAGGAAATAAGAAAGGGGGAAAAATCATCATCACCAACCCCCTTTTTCTCATTTTTCCATAGGGTCATGGTGTAGCATCAATTGCTGTCACTTCAGTGCCACTCTCTTGCCTTTTTCTATAGTCATGCTTGACTGTCACAAGTTATGTTTCATGCATACATCCTTCTCTTTGCAGGACATCCGTATTTCCTTTTGACTTTTGTCTTAACAAAATCTTCTTTACCAGATTGCTTGTGCGTTAAGCCCGGCAAACCAGCACTTAAAAATCTACTGCCAATCATTAGCGGACCGGAGTTCCGCTGTGGTGACCCCTAACCGGGAAAAGCCGAAAGACACAACAACAACAACCAAATTGCCCTCTGATTTCCTGCACCTGTGTCTGAATCATGCACTTGGAGCTATGTTGGCTTCTGCTCTGATATCATTTCTTCATCTGTCTCACAATGTGCATCCTACCACCCATTTTAGGTGCTTTATTTATATCATCTGTAATTTTCTCAACTGTTCTGCCTTCACCATTCAGGTTTCTGTACCCAACAGAAGTACTGGTCACACTACCATTCTGTACACCTGTTTATTGGGCTTTTTTGTCATTTGTCTGTCACACAAATACCCACGACACTCTGTGTTGGGTCTATATTAAATCACCGAATGCTTAAAAAAGTGAACGGTGATTGATCGACCCTATGTAAGCGAAAGCTTACAATGATGAAGTGTCAGAACAGTGTTTTTTTTTCCAAGGGAAAAATCGCTGTTCCAACAACAACAAAAAAAAATTCAATTTCAAACATTACATTAAATGGGGGGGGGGGTTCACCCCCCCACTTAAATATACCAACTCCGACACCACACTACAGTGCCGAAAATGGCAAAGTACAGGGAAAGAATTTGCTTAACAGCCGCTTCAATATTTTACATTTTCAACCTTTTAAGTTCGACCAAGACACTTTCAAAAGAATGCGTCTTCGGTCTTCTAATATAGACCCTCTGTGTCAGTTAGCTGCAGCCTCTGTGATTCTACATTTGATCTCCTCATTCAGATTTCCCTTCTCCTCAAACACCACTCCTAGATATTAAAAGCTGTCAACATGTTCCATTATTTTCTCTTCTATCTCAGTTTCCTGCTTCTTCTGATTTTCCACATTTGCTGCCTTGACAACAGTCTTGTTTATACTCATTTTCATTCTCTGTGCCTGCAGTTTTACATTCCATCATTCCATCATTCTCCCATCATTTGCTGAAGTCCCTTTTCAGAGTTTGCTTGTAGTTCTACATCAATTTGCATACAACAGCTTTGTTCATCTACTTCCTTTGGCTTGTTTGATAATATAGTCCTTTACTAGTATGGACAGCAGTGGGCACAGAGCTGAACCCTATTATACACCAACTCCAAATGAGAACTCATCTTTGAGTCAGAACACTGTTCATACTTGTGAAAATGGGCTCTTATGCATAACCTGCGTTAATTCTACCACTGCGTCCAAGACTTCGAACCACCACAGAGCTGCCAAAATCAGCTTTCTTGGGAACTTGTCATATACTTTCTTACTAACTTCTTCTCTATTACCTGTCTCACTACAAGCATTGAGTCAGTTGTGCTGCATCCTGATCTGAAGTGACCTAAAAGGAATTAAAAATATGTAACAGTTTTAAATTAGTTTTCCTTAATCTGGTATTAGCCCTGGCAACATTAAGTCTTCCCCCTTAAGAATCTCAGAAAAGTCTTTTGGAGGCAGCCCTTAAGAAACAAAACTTGAGAAAAGGGTGCAGTCCTTTGATGTATTATCCCATTCCTTTTTTGGAGAGATCATCTGCATTACCATTACCAGCAAAACTTTGATGCCAGATAGTCATGGTATAGGACTGCAAGGTTAAACTCCATCTAAGAAGCTTTTTGTTCTGTACACGTGTTCTGTGTAGGATTGTAAATGTCTGTGGTCTATAACTACAGTTATGTTTCTTCCGTACAGAAGAGCTATAACTTTTGCAAAGTCTAGACTATGCAAAAAGATGCCTTCGCTAGGATTGTGGTGGTATGGTTTGTTTTCATTTACTTAGGATTGTGTTGGTGTGGTTTGTTTTCATTTATATAAATGTATGATTGCCTATGCCTTAACAGATGGTGTAATAAAGATGATTCTTATTTAAAAAAGGCAGGAATTGACTAATTTATGTAATGTTGCTTATGTTATATGATATATAGCAATATATGTGAAGTATAATGTTTGTAAATATGAATTTGTTAATACAGTTTGATTACTTTTATATAAATGCAAATTTGCCTGTGTCATAAGTGATATTTCAGTAAAGGTGTTTAAAAAACAAGATTGTTCCCTGTGTTGAAGTCTGCAGCTGAAATACAAAATGGGATGGACATCTCCCTCTGACAGAAAACGGCTAAGAATAGCTCCCTACTCATAGTTAGAAAAGTCTTGACTATAATCAGGCCTGGCTAATACAAATGCTGACCTTTTCTTGGCTGCAGGTGTCAAGGGTACCTGTCAGTAACTTTTGGTCAAGTTAAGAGAAGTTAGAAACTTACCTCCATCCAGATGCTTTCCATTGTCTTCAGAAAATTTACAATCACCTATCCAGTTATCCAGACTGGTCTTAAAGGCTGCTGCGGAAGTACTCTGCTTAATAGGTTATGACAGCATATTCTATAAATGGGGTACACATTGGGTTAAGTATGTGTCATTTCATCTGGTCTTGTTCATGTGATAGTGTAGATTTATGTCTCTAGAATGAAAGTTTGCTTTACCAATTCCTTTATTTTGGTGAAGGAGTTCAAAGAGTGCTGGTTTGCTTATGGAAGGGAAAGCTTAACAGACACCACCTCTCAGGAGTCTCTATGACACTGAGTAGATGACAGAGCTTTTAGTCTGACAGACTAACCTAAGGTTACTGAGACCTGAGAAATTTTTGGTGAGGAAACATGTCAAGCTAGTTTAGGTGCTTGGTGAAGTAAATAATGGAGAGTGCAATACATTCAATGACAGGCCTAATAATGAATGAATAAAGTGAGACTATACTTGATTTTCCCTTTGAAGACTTCCCTGCCACAACCTGGGACTGAACTACAGACCTTTAAATATTTAGTCTTATGCTCTCTCAACTGAACTATTTGGCCTGTCCATAGGCTGAGGATACTGCAACTGCTATATCACTTCTCCCTATACCCTTCCTTCACTGGTCCATTACCTGTGCAACAATCCTTTGTTGCAGTATATGGATTCCCTCTGCCCCTGAATATCAGGAAGCTTTTTGGCTACCTCCCTCAAGTCCGGCAAAGTAGGATCTGAGATCGAAGTCTATCTTAACTCCTCCTTACTGACTGTCCCTGACTCCTATCCCCATCTCTCCCTCCAAAGTATCATCTTCTAAAGGAAGCCCTCTTAATTTCCCCTGCTGTGTCTCAGATTCCGAGTCACTTCAACTGTCCATCTCTCCCTCTGATGTAATCAAATTATCAGACTTGGATGGAGGTGTGGGCCTCAGCTGGATCTCCCTCCCATACTGCGTTTCCCATGTTACTGCTTCCATGCCTAACTATCTGTAACAGCATGCACACAAGGTAATGCATTGTCAAAGTCATTCTCTGTTAGGACATAAACAGAGACGTCCTCAAACACAGCCACCTCCTGGTTCTCTTTTCCTCTTCTTAATCTGGATAAACTCTGGTCAGAAGTAGGCCCTTAATGTGATAGACTGCCACAGCAAGTAGTGCTTCCATCTGACTACTACAGATTTGACTATGGTTATCTATACATCTGTGGTATATTAGTGAGCATAGTTGCCTTCCAAGCAGTTGACCCAAGTTCGTTCACAGGCAGTGTGAGACTGAACATTCATGCACTTGTCCTGATGGTACAGTGGAAAGACAAAAATACGGTTCTCATTTTGAAAATGCTATCATGACTGTTGATTCTTTTCTCTGCCCTCAGCATTTCACAAAACAGATCTTGTTTTCTACACCTTTCTGTTGAGGGCTGGCATAATGGTTAAGGTGTTTACCTCACAGATGCAAAGTACAAGGTTTAATTCTCACCATTGAAGGAAACATTGCCTAGTTTTAAAAATGGCCAGCAAAAGCAGTTAGCTTAGTATTTATCCAGCAACCGATGAGGCTGAGTGCCATTAAGCAATGGCTTCCTTCTCCTCTACAAGAATAAAATATAGCCTTTTCTGATAGTTAGGTACTGCTATTGTCTCTATACAAGCCACCACTGCCACAGTGCTAGTATTGCTTAATGCTTTCTGATATCTTTATTCTCTGCCTGCTTTTGTGTACAACAAGACTGTACATGCCTCATATGGTTACATATGAAGCATTTAACCCCAGAACTTGGGCATGTAAAAACTGTAGCTTCCCCTTTTTCTTGTGTGACTTAGAAACTCCATTCACTGCTTTACCATTGGGCAAGGGAGTTAAAACCTCACCGACTGCCCTTGGTAAACATTGTGCTGAATACACACACCCTTTCAAAGGTCCTTATAGAGTTATCCACATCATCCCTGTCTTTATACATAGGAAGAAGCCTTGAACTGACCTGGGCTCTTCTGGCTTAGCTTTCCTCCTCCACATGACTCAAGTCTCTGCTGAAGGATGATCATCTCTTGCTCATGCTGTCTCTGGTTTTCTTATTCTTCTTCCTTCTGCATTCTCTTAACTGATTCATATTCTATATGTTTCATTTCAAATGCCGGTCTCTGCAATTCCAGTTGAATGTTTAGGTCCTCAGGTGATGAAACAATTTGTTGTTTGTCTTTTGCACACCATCAGCTTCTGCTAGGCCATTTCCTGGCTGCATTCCAGATGCAAACAAAACTGACATAATCTATTCTTTGGACATCTGAGCATACCGGATTCCTTTTCCATTGCACTTTTTTGTCAGCTGTGCTACTGACATTTTAGCATAACCATTGAAAGAGCTCATTTTCTGCCTGAATTCCTAAACTAAATGACTAAAACATAAAATAATGGCTGTGCATAAACAAATCTCTGCATATTTTAAATTACAGCAAAGAGGGTATATAAACACCTTCAATAACATTAATTTCCAGTATTCATACTGACCAAATATTTGACAGTTGGCACAGAATGGGTTTAAATATCATGATTATCAACCAAGTGCATGACCAAAAGGGGAACTCACTGACACCAAATATGAACAAAAGGTCTTAGCTGGCACCAGACTGATAGCCTGTTGAGTCACACCTGTGCTACCTAGCAGACTAAAATATAAGAAAGTGCATACAATTCTAACTCAACAATCAATTGACAAAATGCAGTCTGGTTTCAACAACATAAAGAAAATACACAATGCTGTCCTGGGTATAAGCCTTCAATACCTACCACCAGATTAGACTGTAAACAGGCAACCTTCTGAGCTGATTCTTTGACCTAACACCCCAGGCCTCTTTTTCATCACTGTCTCTGTGGTCACAGTGTCTTCCAGTGCTTTACCCATGTTAACTACCTGTCACACAAGTCACTTTCACACACACAGTTCCCAGAGAAGGCTAGCAAAATTCTTCAATTCCTCACAGCTCTCTTTCTGGCATGATTGCATTGCTACTACCCCGGAAAGCCAAAGAACTCTTAATTAAGCCAATACAAAATCATATACCTTAATATTTTCACTGTTAGTATGTCCAAATGATTTAGCTGTATGAGGAAGGACAGCCACAGCCTTTTAAGTATTGTGAAATAATACACTTCCTCTCCAACAAGAAAATAAATACAGTAAAAAAAGATCAGCTGAACTTCAGTAACAATGAAAACAGTGCAGTTACAGGTTAAATATGCAACGGATTGAAAAAGTGCACAATGAAAATCAAAATATAATTCAGTTACAGTTAACAAGAGTATGCAAAGAAAATGATCTACAGATAAGCAGACCTATTGGCTATATATTACTAAAAATACTGGCCATGACTAATCTGAGTCAGAGAAATATTAAGAATATTCAGACAGACCTCTCACAGATATCTTGCCAATTTCTTCAAAGCAAAGACAAGTCAGCACAATGATCATACCAAATACTGATACATACTTCAGGTGACCCTTCTGTTCTGCTGGATAGAAGTCATAGCATCATTTTATTTTGTCTAAAATTACTACATTAGCTTTTTCATAGTTATTTTACTTTCCTACAGCAAAAGTAACTAAACCAATTCTGCCACCTGTAAAGCACAAGGGCTTTAATACATCAGACCAGAGACAATAGGAAGCATCACTACATAGGATGCCAACAAGTATCTGCTGACTGTCTACATTTTAATGTCTGCTTTCTTTTCATGGTTCCAGTTAGCTATTTCTCTGAGGTGGACTGTGATTACATTTTATGACTTGCTAGCACAGGAGCTGCTAGAGGTTATATCTTCAAAGAGATTCATGCATTTCCCTTCCTTTTATCCCTTTTTACATTTACCAGAAAAAGGGCGCACAGTTAATTTTGCATAATGGATGTGTTAGGAGTAGGAAGCCTAGGGATGACAGTTATAATACAGAAGAGGTGGCAATGTGGCATTTTCAAGCTTATCAATGGAAAACTGAAACATTATTGGATGACATAAAGTATAAACATTTGGTACAGGTGCTCTTATCACTGATTTAGTAAAAGAACACTGGAAAAATTTATGGGAGAATAATTTCTTCTAAACAATAGATGTCATTTATCTATTTCTTATAAAAGGGCAGACATATAAAGTGGTACACAGTTATTTCAAACATACTATGGACAATATAAAAAAATGTAAGTATGCCACAATTGATATAACACTATGGTAATTGTAATATAAATTTGTAGTGAATAAAATTGATTTATTGTGGTATTAATTTTAAATATATGGAGAATATTATTCAGGTAACACGTCTGTTGTAATATCTATAATAGCATGTAAGTGCAGTAAAGCATACATTGCCTAAACTAAGAGAAAATTAAAGCTGTAATTCAACAGCATATTAATGATATTTAAGAACTATTATGATGTTGTTGAACTTGCACACAATGAACATGGAGGTGAGATTAATATTATTAAAATGTGTGCTTTAGAGGATGCTAGTTTAAAAGATAATGATGCATAGATTTAGATAATTTAAGATTAAAAAAGGAGGTTACATTTATTCGTAAGTGAGACACTTGAAATCCATAATGACTGGATTCTGAGTTTAGTTGGAAGGCATTAATGACTGAAATTTGTTAATTTGTAGGTTATTTAAACCATTGGATTTTAAAAATTTTGAATCATTTGAAGGTATAATATGCTGAGTCACTAGATGCTAATAATTAAAGTTTGTTTTATTTTTATATGTGGTGAAGATTTTATTATTAATTTATTGGTGGAGAAGATATAAGCAAATAAGACAAGTATGGTACTTATCATACAGTGGTATTTGTGTTCCTATATACAGTTGTGGTACTTATCATACATTGGTATTTGTGTTCCTTTACACATATGTGGTACTTGTCCTACAGTGGTGTTTGTGCCCCTGTATACAATTGTGGTACTTATCATACAGTGGTATTTGTGTTCCTATATACAAGCGTGGTACTTATCATGTAGTGGTATTTGTGCCCCTATACACAAGCACGGTACTTATCCTATAGTGGTATTTGTGTTCCTATACACAAGCATGGTACTTATCCTACAGTGGTATTTGTGCTCCTATACACAAGTGTGGTACTTATCCTACAGTGGTATTTGTGCTCCTATACACAAGTGTGGTATTTATCCTACAGTGGTATTTGTGTTCCTATACACAAGCATGGTACTTATCCTATAGTGGTATTTGTGTTCCTATACACAAGCGTAGCACTTATCATACAGTGGTATTTGTGTTCCTATACACAAGTGTGGTAATTATCATACAGTGGTATTTATGTTCCTATACACAAGCATGGTACTTATCCTATAGTGGTATTTGTGTTCCTATACACAAGCATGGTACTTATCCTATAGTGGTATTTGTGTTTCTATACACAAGTGTGGTACTTATCCTACAGTGGTATTTGTGCTCCTATACACAAGCGTGGTATTTATCCTACAGTGGTATTTGTGTTCCTATACACAAGCATGGTACTTATCCTATAGTGGTATTTGTGTTCCTATACACAAGCGTAGCACTTATCATACAGTGGTATTTGTGTTCCTATACACAAGTGTGGTAATTATCATACAGTGGTATTTGTGTTCCTATACACAAGCATGGTACTTATCCTATAGTGGTATTTGTGTTCCTATACACAAGCATGGTACTTATCCTACAGTGGTATTTGTGCTCCTATACACAAGTGTGGTACTTATCCTACAGTGGTATTTGTGCTCCTATACACAAGCGTGGTATTTATCCTACAGTGGTATTTGTGTTCCTATACACAAGCATGGTACTTATCCTATAGTGGTATTTGTGTTCCTATACACAAGCGTAGCACTTATCATACAGTGGTATTTGTGTTCCGATACACAAGTGTGGTAAATATCATACAGTGGTATTTATGTTCCTATACACAAGCATGGTACTTATCCTATAGTGGTATTTGTGTTCCTATACACAAGCGTAGCACTTATCATACAGTGGTATTTGTGTTCCTATACACAAGTGTGGTAATTATCATACAGTGGTATTTATGTTCCTATACACAAGCATGGTACTTATCCTATAGTGGTATTTGTGTTCCTATACACAAGCATGGTACTTATCCTATAGTGGTATTTGTGTTCCTATACACAAGTGTGGTACTTATCCTACAGTGGTATTTGTGCTCCTATACACAAGTGTGGTATTTATCCTACAGTGGTATTTGTGTTCCTATACACAAGCATGGTACTTATCCTATAGTGGTATTTGTGTTTCTATACACAAGCGTAGCACTTATCATACAGTGGTATTTTTGTTCCTATACACAAGTGTGGTAATTATCATACAGTGGTATTTATGTTCCTATACACAAGCATGGTACTTATCCTATAGTGGTATTTGTGTTCCTATACACAAGCATGGTACTTATCCTACAGTGGTATTTGTGCTCCTATACACAAGTGTGGTACTTATCCTACAGTGGTATTTGTGCTCCTATACACAAGTGTGGTATTTATCCTACAGTGGTATTTGTGTTCCTATACACAAGCATGGTACTTATCCTATAGTTGTATTTGTGTTCCTATACACAAGCGTAGGACTTATCATACAGTGGTATTTGTGTTCCTATACACAAGTGTGGTAATTATCATACAGTGGTATTTATGTTTCTATACACAAGCATGGTACTTATCCTATAGTGGTATTTGTGTTCCTATACACAAGCATGGTACTTATCCTATAGTGGTATTTGTGTTCCTATACACAAGCATGGTACTTATCCTACAGTGGTATTTGTGCTCCTATACACAAGTGTGGTATTTATCCTACAGTGGTATTTGTGTTCCTATACACAAGCATGGTACTTATCCTATAGTTGTATTTGTGTTCCTATACACAAGCGTAGCACTTATCATACAGTGGTATTTGTGTTCCTATACACAAGTGTGGTAATTATCATACAGTGGTATTTATGTTCCTATACACAAGCATGGTACTTATCCTATAGTGGTATTTGTGTTCCTATACACAAGCATGGTACTTATCCTACAGTGGTATTTGTGCTCCTATACACAAGTGTGGTACTTATCCTACAGTGGTATTTGTGCTCCTATACACAAGCGTGGTATTTATCCTACAGTGGTATTTGTGTTCCTATACACAAGCATGGTACTTATCCTATAGTGGTATTTGTGTTCCTATACACAAGCGTAGGACTTATCATACAGTGGTATTTGTGTTCCTATACACAAGTGTGGTAATTATCATACAGTGGTATTTATGTTCCTATACACAAGCATGGTACTTATCCTATAGTGGTATTTGTGTTCCTATACACAAGCATGGTACTTATCCTACAGTGGTATTTGTGCTCCTATACACAAGTGTGGTACTTATCCTACAGTGGTATTTGTGCTCCTATACACAAGCGTGGTATTTATCCTACAGTGATATTTGTGTTCCTATACACAAGCATGGTACTTATCCTATAGTGGTATTTGTGTTCCTATACACAAGCGTAGCACTTATCATACAGTGGTATTTGTGTTCCTATACACAAGTGTGGTAATTATCATACAGTGGTATTTATGTTCCTATACACAAGCATGGTACTTATCCTATAGTGGTATTTGTGTTCCTATACACAAGCATGGTACTTATCCTATAGTGGTATTTGTGTTCCTATACACAAGTGTGGTACTTATCCTACAGTGGTATTTGTGCTCCTATACACAAGTGTGGTACTTATCCTACAGTGGTATTTGTGCTCCTATACACAAGCGTGGTATTTATCCTACAGTGGTATTTGTGTTCCTATACACAAGCATGGTACTTATCCTATAGTGGTATTTGTGTTCCTATACACAAGCGTAGGACTTATCATACAGTGGTATTTGTGTTCCTATACACAAGTGTGGTAATTATCATACAGTGGTATTTATGTTCCTATACACAAGCATGGTACTTATCCTATAGTGGTATTTGTGTTCCTATACACAAGCATGGTACTTATCCTACAGTGGTATTTGTGCTCCTATACACAAGTGTGGTACTTATCCTACAGTGGTATTTGTGCTCCTATACACAAGCATTGTATTTATCCTACAGTGGTATTTGTGTTCCTATACACAAGCATGGTACTTATCCTATAGTTGTATTTGTGTTCCTATACACAAGCGTAGCACTTATCATACAGTGGTATTTGTGTTCCTATACACAAGTGTGGTAATTATCATACAGTGGTATTTATGTTCCTATACACAAGCATGGTACTTATCCTATAGTGGTATTTGTGTTCCTATACACAAGCATGGTACTTATCCTATAGTGGTATTTGTGTTCCTATACTTAACAGCAACTGAAAACTCAGTATTTTATGACTAAAGTAAGAAAGAAAAACACTTTAACCAGACAGGCAGAAAAATAGAATTTCTTTAATAAACAAATAAGCAACAACAATAATCAACTCTCAACCAATTACTGAAAAGTGTAAAGTAGGCCTCAGTTGAGGGTAGAGCAGTGGAAGAAGAAATTTCCACAAATGGCTAGATAACCAAAATAGTACAAAACAGAACAAAAAAATGTTTGAAACTATATCCAGAAGTGAAAACAAATGAGAACTCTCAAATTTTAAAGAAATTTCATTTCAGAAATATAAAACATTGAACAAGGCATTTTGATATGCTCTCAGCTGCAGTATGACAAAAGAAATCTGAAGAGGAGAAGTGCTACAAAATATTATGGGATAAGAGAAGGGACCAAAGTAGTCTAGAGTTGTATTACGTTCCAGTTTGTTTGGATACTTACTAACATTGTTGCTACAGGCATATATACTAACATTACCCACATGTTAGGGGTGGAAGCCCTTAAAATTTTCTTAGGTGAAAGTCGTGTTAGTAATTATGTTACAAAGCTAGTTTATTTTTGTTTGACTAATATTTTTTTTTTAATTTAATCAATGTATCTATCAGCAGCAGCAGGGGAATGCCATGGGGGTGTCCTTTGTGCCAATGCATGCTAATTTAGTGATGGATCTTTTTGAAATTGAATTCCTTTATAAATGTATTTTTTTAAGGATTTTGTAGTTTTATACTGTAGATATATAGTTGATTTGATTTTTTTTATGTAAGGGGGGTTTAATGAATTTTAAAGAAATTTCATTTCAGAAATATAAAACATTGAACAAGGCATTTTGATATGCTCTCAGCTGCAGTATGACAAAAGAAATCTGAAGAGGAGAAGTGCTACAAAATATTATGGGATAAGAGAAGGGACCAAAGTAGTCTAGAGTTGTATTACGTTCCAGTTTGTTTGGATACTTACTAACATTGTTGCTACAGGCATATATACTAACATTACCCACATGTTAGGGGTGGAAGCCCTTAAAATTTTCTTAGGTGAAAGTCGTGTTAGTAATTATGTTACAAAGCTAGTTTATTTTTGTTTGACTAATGATTTTTTTTTAATTTAATCAATGTATCTATCAGCAGCAGCAGGGGAATGCCATGGGGGTGTCCTTTGTGCCAATGCATGCTAATTTAGTGATGGATCTTTTTGAAATTGAATTCCTTTATAAATGTATTTTTTTAAGGATTTTGTAGTTTTATACTGTAGATATATAGTTGATTTGATTTTTTTATGTAAGGGGGGGGGGTTTAATGTAGCTTCATTTTTGTTGATAGTTTAAATGATAACCGGTTTAAGTTGGAATTTGATGGTTTGCAAATGGGTAAACCAGTGATCTATTTAGATGTTAAATTAGAGATAGTGGGTAATGCTATAGTCCCTATTATTGACAGGAAATCTATTAATGAAATTTCCATCTTAGATAGTAATAGTTGTCATCCTCCCCATATACTACAAGCTCTACCTTATAATGAATTACTTAGAGTTAGTAGATTATGTAGTGATGTTAATGTATTGGAAAAGAAAACTTTGAATACTTACACTGCCTTTAGACAAATGGGGGTATGATGAAATGTTAATTATGGAATCTTTAAAAAAATGTTAGACTTTTATTCTGTGATAGTTCATATTAATAAAAACACCAAACGTCCTGTAGGGAAAACTAATGGGAGTATAAATAGAAATGTACAATATGGTAATAGAAGGGTGTATTTTGTAACTGCATTTAATGTTCTAAGTTAGGAAATAGTAAATATTGTTAGATACTATTGGCCTTTCCTTATTGATAATAGGGATGGTATAAAGAACCTATACAGGGTTCCTTTTATCTCCTGCAAGAGAAATAGGAATATTAAAGACATGGTAGTACATAATATATTTATGACCCCGAGTGATAAGTTGTCTATACATCCTGGTAGTTGTGGAACCTTCCATTGTGGAAAGTGTTCTGTATGTGTTAATATAGTTAGATCTTTTGACAGTATTAATAAAATTAGATTCTGTCCTACATCAATATATACGTGCACTACTAAAGCAGTGGTTTATGCCCTTTCATGCCCTTGTGGCCTGTTTTATATAGGGGAAACAAAAAGAATTTTTAAATTGAGTCTCCAAGAGCATGTTAGGGATATTAGGAATAACAACCTTATAAATCCTGTTGCCTTGCAGTTTAATTTGAGACATAATAATGATTTTTCTGTTTTAAAAGCATGTATCCTAGAACAGGTTTTATCTAAGGATGAGGGGGTGATAAAAAAGAAGTTGTTATATAAAGAAACATTATTTATTTTGAAATATTATACTTTGTCCCCTGTTGGACTGAGTAATGAAGGCAATTGGAAAGTTTTTCTTTAAAGAATTTAATAGTTTAATTAATTGCTTACTTGATTTAATTGTATCTAATTATGCATGTTATATATATTAGAACTGTTTTATGCTATGTATTATTGACTCCTGGAAGGTGTTTTTGCCAAGGCGCCAGAGTAATTTTATTAAAGTTTTGCTACATTCTCTCCTGTTGCAGCTTTATTCACCGGCTTAGTAGTTTTTATATAATGAGTGTTTTATTGGTGGTTTTCTTCAAGAACTAACTTCCTGTCTTCCTGATTTCAGGAAAACATTGTCATTTCTGACAATTAACTTTGTTAACTATCTGACTAGTGCTGTACAGCCTCCTAGACATGAGAATATTCTGAGGTACTACAATACACATTTTAAAGGTACATTACCCGTTATTTAGAGCCATGTTACAATATCACAAATGTACAAAAGTGTAAGCAATATTTATATACTCAATGTCTCACACACACACACACACACACACACACACACACACACACACACACACACACACACACACACACACACACACACACACATGTCTCTTCATATATAGAGAGAGCTAATGTTATAATTTAAAAGACCAAACACTCTTATGCACAGATACTTTTCACTGTTGTAAAAGAAAAAAATAATATAAGTCCTTTTAATATCAAAAAAGTATCAGCAACCAACAGCAGACCATGGTTTCACCTTAACAACAGCTTTTTGCGTTATCACAGTAAAATGACATAACTTCCTAATCACATGACCCATGTCATTACATTAATACAAACTCCAAAATTTTAAACATTTGATATACACTCAACATCTAAATAAAATATTATAAAACAACATGAAAAACAGAACTTTTATATTTTAAGTAATCAAGTCACCATTCCATAAACCCAACACCTTCAACAATGTATTGTATTGATAATTTATCTTACACTGTCATCATGTGGCCATTAAAAAAAACAGCAATGAAAACAAAATATAAATAACTATTATATTTCATTCAATCTAGGATATACCATTACTCCAAAATTAATTATCCATTTTAATTCCATAGCGTCTAGTTTTTTTATGTTTTTGGGTGTAAACAGTGAACAAAAATCCCACTATTTTATCATTACCAATAAATGTAAACATTTCTCCCTTATGGTTCATTAAATGTTTGTAGACAGCATTTCTCTGTTTTATATCTAATATTGCTCATATGGAGTGATATCCATTGCTTCCATAACAGGGAGGTCTGTCATACATAAAAATCTCCACACTGGTGTATGGCCATATATACCAACTATTCAGTGCTACAATTGACAACATTTCTAATATTATAAATTTTTGGTAGTACTAACTGATGTAAAATATTTTGTATTGTAAGCCCTGCCACATTGTTTACAATTACCACAAGGGAAACTACCATTAACAGTACTACCTACAGTTTTAACTCCACCCTTATTTCACGTATAACGTGAAAAAATGGGCAATCGTCTGTCCCCTTCTATATGTCATATAACATTTTTCTCCCAAAAGACCCCCCATAAAAAGGGTCCATGGACAAAATGTGCTAATGTCTACTCAAGATTACCCTAACCTTAACTGTATTGTTATCATATATTCTTACAAACCTAACCTGTTTATAAGTTGTTTTATCTTTAATCTGATGTTTCAGCAACTCAGATCTATCTAAAACATTGACTTTCTCAATACTATCCTTCAGCAATTCAGGGCCATATTTCTTAACTCTATACTGGTCTGTCATTATCTCCACTTGTTTTTTTATATCCAGTATCATTATTACAAATGTGTAAAAGTCTAGGATGACAACTGGTGGACATATGTATGGCATTTCTGTTGAAGGGAGTCTTGTAAATGAATCTGCATACTGAGTCATCAATAAGCTTGGTTAGCTGCACATCTGAACATTGACTAACAAATAAGTCAACTGAATAAGTGAATTGTTCTCCCATATCAGTATTATTCAAACATAAAACAAATTCATGTAGTAGTTGTATATTTCCCCTTCCACAATACCCAACAATCATCCAAATAACATCTCCACAGTTCAAAACAACCCCCCAAAAATTGAAAGTTGAATCATAAATATATTGTAATCCAAAGTACCTCATAAAGATATTGGCATATATATATATATATATATATATATATATATATATATATATATATATATATATATATATATATATATATATATGTATATATATAGGGGCTAATGTAGCCCTCATTGCTGTACCCTATTATCTGAGTAATAAAATATATTTTAGTCATTACCAAATCTAATAAGTCCAACAAAAGTCTTGAAAACTCTTCCATATATAACTTAGTAAGTTATAAATAATATTTAACTACCTTTAAACCATATTTGTGGGGTGTAGATGTATACAAGTGTTTGAATCAATAAATACATCTTCCAATACAGCTAAAAACTGTGCCTTATCTTTAATTTGTGATGGAATTTGTGATGATAAAGGCTTCAAACAGACCTCCAAAAATGCTGAAAGTGGTTCAGTGAAAGAACCATTGCCACATACTATAGGACATCCAGATTGTAGGTGTTTGTAATGTACGTCCTTTAGGAACTAAATAAAAATATTATTTCCCTGGATCATCCACAGTCAAATGCCATTGCAGACCTGGTGAAATAACTGTTTTATCCACCCATTTTGCAATACATTAGTTGACTGCAATCTTAAAATGCCTAGTGGGATCTAAGCTGAATTTGTAATAAAATAAGGAACATGACAATTGTTTTCTAGTCTTAGTATGATACCAATTTCTATCCCAAACTACTACAGCTCCATCTTTGTCAGTCATAAAAGTAATAACATCTTTATTAGCTGTTAATTGGTTCACCTGCGATGGTGGTGCTGCGGTAGCGTTGTCGCCTCACAGTAAGATGCTGTCCGGTTCGATTCTCAGCTAGAGCGTCTTCTGCGTGGAGACATGCGTGAATGGGCGTACCTTCGTTGAATGTTGTGCATCAGGCCTGGCAAGCCAGTACATAAAAATCAACTGCCAATCATTAGCGGACCGGAGTTCCGCTGTGGCGACCCCTAACCGGGAAAAGCTGAAAGACACAAACAAATTAGCTGTTAATTAGTTCAAAGCTTGCTTTTCCTCTTATTTTAAATTACTTTGAAAATTTCTAAATACTGACTTGTGAGCTGTAATTAGTTCCTTTCACAACCGTTGTTCAAACAATTTAGCCATTGGATGGTAGGTGAGATTAAAATCAGATTTTGTAAATGAAACCCACATAGTTCAGTTAGTTCAACACTATCAGATGAATGAGAATTCATGGGTAGTCCAATTTCTTCCCACCTTCCACTAACATGCTGGTTTAATTGGTTACTCTAAATTGTCCCTATATCATATACTATATACATAGTATTTACCCTTGCCAAATCTGCCACTGAAACTCCTTGAATTAAGATGGCAAAAGAGGAAACATGAACTCCAGTGGTTCCATTAGCTCCTCATTTCTCATATCAAAGGAATCATTGGAATAAGAGAGTACAACAGAGCTCTTTATATCCAAAATGTTCCACTATGTTTAGAGATGTGGTTATGTTTAACTAAAGTAAACTTGGTAAAATTTTCTGCTAAGGTTTAAGATGGGGCTTTGCTTAACTAAGGTAAGCTCAATAACATTGTCTGCTAGGGTTAGAGATGGAGCTATGTTTAACTAAGGTAAGCCTGGTAACATTTTCTGTTAGGGTTAGAGATAGGGCTGTGGTTAACTAAGGTAAGCTTGACAACATTTTCTGTTAGGGTTACAGATGGGGCTATGTTTAGCCAAGGTAAGCTTATAACATTTTCTGCTAGGGTTAGAGATCATAGGATCATAGTATCATAGGAAGTTACTAAGCTATTGGCCCTGAGGCCCTTATAAGCCTATTGAAGAGTTTAACCAATGTTTAGACAAGTCAGCACCCAATGCCCTTGTCCAGCAGGGACACGGGTGGAATCCCAGGGGTATATTTTCTTTTTCCCATCCAGTTATCCAGGTTGCACTTAAAAATGGGTAATAAAGTACTCTGCGTGACATGGAGAGGGAGTCTTTTCCATAGATGGGGAAGTCTCCGGGACTCAAATCTGTCTCGCCAACAAGTCCTGTTGATGTCACAGACCAGGATGAGGCCACGTATGTGAGTTACTCGAGTGGAGTCTGACTTGTGCATATGCAGCAGTCCCATCAAGGTGGGATCTATGATCGCCTGGTATGCCAGAGGTCACTTCTGAGGAGTCTGTATGAAACTGAGTAGAGGGATAGGGCTTTCAGCTATCTGTGTTCGGTAGATGTTTGAGGCCCTGGATTCTCCTGGTGAGGAACCTCTGTGCTCTCTCCATGGGGCTATGTTTAACTAAAGTGAGCCTGGTAACATTTTCTGTTAGGGTTAGAAATGGGGCTATGTTTAAGGTAAGCTTGATAACAGTTTCTGTTAGGGTTAGAGATGGGGCTATGTTTTAGGTAAGCTTGATAACTTTTTCTGCTATGGTTAGGGATGGCGCTACATTTAACTAAGGTAAGTTAGGTAACATTCTCTGCTAGGGTTAGAGATGTGGCTTTGTTTAACTAATGTAAGTTCAGTAAAACTTTCTGCTATAGTTTTTTACAATAATGAGTATAATGTTTTCATAGGTTCTGCTTGAATCAGGCACTCATCCTAATAAAAAACTAATCCGAACTCCCTTCATTTTCAAATCCAAAATTACTTGCTCTATACACTTCAGAAAATCTATGGGCATAATGGAAAAGCCAGATGGTGAGGCAGAAAACTGGAAATGGTTTATGCATGTGAGTCTTCGTGTTACTGCACAGTGCTTGGTTTTAAGTATTTATGTAAACCTAAACTTGAATATACCCACTGTGAACCTCAAGAATTTCCTGTTTTACTTTTGAGATATGAAGCTAGGCATGCTGCACGTACAGAGTCTAAAAAGTTAATATGCTGCAGGAGTTGTAAAAGGTTCAAGTTCACCAGAATTAACTAGTTATCTTCGTTGTGTTTCTTTGTTTTGTACCAGGGAAATCACAGATAAAACCCTGTTCCTTCTTCTGCATCTGAAACCTCATGTACTACATGGATAACTGGATGTCTGGAGTATTTCTCCTTGGACCTGTGATGAAAATGGGCTTTGTCCCACTTGCACTTTCCCAGTAAACAAATGTTAAAATAAAAAAAATATATATAATAAAAATAAAATAATATATCCAGACAGAATGGAGGTGCTGACATGTCCAAGGCTGGCATAGGGAGTGCCCTCGATACATTATCTAATTTTTTTCATAGAGATGCAGTCAGGGGGTTGTTATATCATTCCACCACCAGCCAATGCTAATTCCTTCAGTGCCAAGATTTCGAGATGAACTTGACTTGCCTGGGTGATAGGGCTCCATCCCTCTATGCCACAGAACTGCAGTTTTATACCATCTTTTATGTAATTTGCTGCTCTATTACAAAACAAAACATGTTAATGAAACAAGATACCTCAGTCCATACAAGCTCTTAAGGATATTCTTAACAATCTCTACCTGCATACACAATGACTATTACTCTGTCCGTACTCCGATCTGTTTCATGCTGGACATACATAGGCAAACAAATTGGCCCCCAAGACTCCTGCTGACTGCAGCCTTCCTAGGACCTAGACTGATAATGAAACATTTTGATTTCCATCATCTATTAGTGGTTCCATTACTCCTGGAAGTAATACTGTTACTGCTGGTGTTGTGACCTCCTGTATTACTTCTTCTGTCATCTTCCAGACGTAAGCAGGAAATCAAGACACACATGTACTACACTCATTACAGGACAGGACAGTGCTTGGCCTCTATCATGTCTTCAACCAGACTGGTTCTAGCCCCAAGCTTTTGCCTGTGTGTGAAACTTTAAGACAAGAGATCTGACCTGAGGATGTTCATGAGTATATGTAGCATATAGGTTACCAGTCAAGCCTCAGTCACCAACTTCAAAAGGCAACTACCCTGCCCTGTGTAGGAGGGTATACTACAAATGGAATTTATTCTGGAGATGAAACTACAGGAAGTGTTTAAACTCCCACCTCGTCAGTATATCTAAAGTTATGAGTCCTAGAATGCTGAACCAATAAAACTATTTAAATTAAAAGAAAACCTACTAATTTCTAAACTGATTCATTAAACAACTGTAACAGCTGGATCTGACAGCAGATATTTAAATATTTAACAGAGTTGGCTTGAGGATATAAAGGCAATAGATACATGACATTATATAGGGTGTAACTGCCAAAACACAATATATACAAGCATTATATACAGAGTATATACAAGAGTTATCATGCTGAAAGGAGCACAATGAAGAAGAGTCAGAGCAAGGTATACGGAGGGAAGAAGGGTAAAAAGAGGCTAAGTTATATGACCGGAAAGACAGAGGGTGCATTTTTGAGCGGTCTTACAATATGCTTTTATTTCTGATCAGAAAATGGGGTAAGAGGGATAATCTTTATGAAAAGAAGACAGACATTCCCACAGGTTGGGGCTAAGGACTGAGAAAGTGTGGTATGTGTAGTGAAACCTAGTTTTGGTGGGTGGGGGCAGAGATTTGGAGGAGAGGACCTGAATAGTTAAGATTTCTAAGGTTGCATTTTGGTGCATCACTGAATAGTCTGGAGGCTAGTGGGGGACTGTTTAATTCTTAATAAGCTTAAATAATTGAGATGCAATTAGAAAAAGGAAGGATGAGCAATGACTACTATGTTTTCTCTGGACAATTCCAAAAATTGCATATGACAATAAACAAAATGCTAAACATTCTGTAAATGAGAAGTGAATCTCTCTTTTTACAAAAGTAGCACTATTGTTGATGAATTATTCAAATGTCATGTGAATATGAAATCTTGTGGCTTCAAAAACATCTTTTAATAACTGTCTCAGTCTGTCACAATGTCTGGCAGAATATGATAATTATTACTAAACAAATTAATATACTCAAGAAAAGGTGCAAAGAATATAAATGTCATTTCTCCTGGCTCTTTCTTTAAGATCAGATGTTGGCATATGAAATGTTTATAAAATCATCTCCCTTAACTCCAAAGGGTGATAACATGAAATAAATATTAAAGCTTTTCATCTTTTTATTTAAAATTTCAGCTGTAGCACACATTCATTTGTACGTAAGCACAGCTAAGGTACATAGTATGTAATAATTTAACATCAATAACTTTCTCACTCCTTCATTCACTTCTGCTAGTGGCCACTTCAAGATCTTATTTTGAAAGTCCATCCCTTAAACCAACTACACTTTAACCACCTGCCCATTTATATCTTCATTTCCAGCAATCCTATAACCACAGCTTTAACTCTATGATCTTCAGCTTACTTTAAAACCTACTCCATTTAGTGCCAGTAGCTAGCACTGTCCTACAAAGTAGCTGTAAACATATAAAATATAATATATTCAATGTATTTACGTTATTTTAGTTTTCTATTATGTAACTAGTAGTATAACAGTGGAATAACATAAACCAAATCAATTAGTATCTAATTTAAATATTGATAGCAAACAAGAGATACCCGCTTGCATATCAGCTGATCTGTTATAAGAATTGACTGACTGGTTCTAGCTGGGGTACTTTTTTCCTCCACCAACTCGAATTTAACATCTTTAACAAAATCCTGCATTTGGACAGATCTGTACATCTGACCAACACACTGTGTGATGTAAATCACTAGCTACTTAAATAAGTAAATCTCCAGATCCTACCAGCTTGTTCCCGTTACCAGAGAGCACATGGTGCTACATTATTAAGCAAGTGATATCAAATATAAAAATATATTTTATGCCTAACTCTGACAGTAGCAACATGCAGAAAACTAAATTGTCTGCAAGGAGATGGAGGGAGGATATTCTGGGTCTATATCACATTATCGAAAATTAAAAATATTAAATGGCTGAAATGTCGAATATGCCGTCCATCTAAATGCTTTTTTGTGAGATCGCAGTACAGTGAGGATCAGGAAAGTTGCCCTTTCCTCACTGTAGTGCGATCTCGGAGTTGGTATATATAATTAGCGGGGGGTGGGGGGGCACAGCCCCCCAAGAACAGTTTAGATGAATGGCATATTCGATATTGCAGCCATTTGATATTTTCACATTTCAATAATGTGATATAGCTGCGATATTCCTACCCCATCAAGGAGGGTATTCTACTACATCATCTGACACTATAACAATGTATTTGTTTCATGTAACATTAAGGACCCACTTTGATGAGTCCTACGTTGGTCTCTATCCCCGACAGTGCCTCCAGGATGGCCATCTGTGTGACTCTGAGTAAGTCACATAACCAGACAGTGTTTGTGGGAAATGGGAATTTGGGCTAATTCCTCAACTGTCTCCACGGACCGCAAGTCTAGTAACTGACTATGAAACCATGAAGCAAAGAAGCTGGAATATCATACAAGTGCAGAATTCAGACAGGTGAATCCTAGAGTACTGACTTCCCAAATGTGGCTTGAATGTCCAAGTCATGGTTGAGACAGTAACACTTGACAAACTTCTACACTGAACACCAAGTGGCAGAAGCACAAATGTCCACATTACAGACATCCCTGAAACAAGACCTGGAAGGCAGACAATTGTCTAGGTGACTGGGCACTAACTACAGCATAAGAGTAAGGAGATAAACAGTTCATCCATCCTCTTAAACTCATGCACATGCCTCTGGCTTAGGCCACTTTTATTCTATGGACCTAAAGTGAGCAAAATAATTTTATTTTTCCTCAGAAAGGGAGGTATCCCATTAAAAATGGCCCAGATGTGCAAGAAAGTTGTAGGCTGTATGTGGCTTAGTTAGAAATGCTGGAGTTATCTATTCAGTTCTAGTCTGAGGTATCTTTTTTGTTTTTGTTCATTTAACTATATTATAAATGTGAGTTTAGTGATGCTTCCATAACCATGTTTCAGAAAAATAAAACTATGCACATGTTATACTAATTCAGCAAAACTACAGTTATGACTGGCACATATAGCAAGCCAAGGAAATAAGCAAGTTTATCTTTCTACAGTGCAGTAAGGTTATGTTTTCTGGTATGGCTATATAATTAGATATTACCCCAAATTTCAGGGGATCCATGCAAGGGATAAAACACCTAGGAGCTGCCTCTGTCCATTAGTAGTATAGGAGAAAGTCACGTGGCAAATTTTCTGTTTCCCAACCATAGAACTAAATTGTGTTTGAATATGGACAGGGATGAATGTTGTTTTATGCGGATGGGGGGGGGGGGGTCTGTTCCATAGCAGCGATATCCTCTGTGAGATATACCTGTCCCTTCAAACCATTCTGTTCACATTGCAGAAGAGGTTTAGATCTCTAGGCCGAGTATGTCTGATGCCATCTGACTTGCTGATGTGCATTGAATCCATCAGGAGTGGGTCGGAGGATGCCTTATATGCTAGACACAGGTCACGTCTTAGTAGTCTGTAGGATACTGAATACAGTGACTGACTTTGAGTCAGCCCACGTAGGACATGTTGTTTACCCTTTGTATCCTCTTATAAGGTATCTCTGTGGGCGTTCCTGTAGTTGCATGTGTCTGGACAGATACATGGCAAAGGCGACATTATATTCAATGATTGTATGATTATATTCAACAATATTTGATGTCCTCCTGCTATGATTTTGAAAGCTGAGAGGTTGAAAGGTTATGGTTTGATGGTTTGATTCATATTTCTGTTCAACGTCATGCACAGTCTTTTGAGCACAGTTGTTTCTACTTTTGTAATTTTTATCGAAAAGCTCACTTTCTATCAGATTCTGCAGGATTGATTGAAAGCAGTATACTTCTTTCAGTTATGCCTATATGGACACACACTACAAGGCTAAATTAAAGCAATATGACAACATGCAACCTGGGTCATTTCTTTATTATACTAAGATGCCTCATTTGTGAGATCTTTTCAACATTCTGCCTTTATTTCTTATTTTTGTGTTATTTTTTAGCAGTCATTTTACTTTGTACCATTCTTTTTCATCATGTAATTCCTTTATCTAGGCACAGCATCCACTTGGCTTGCAGCTTTCTCCCTGCAACTTTATTTCTTACCCCACAAATTACTCTGTCTCTTATTAGGAAATCAGGTAGCTCATCAAAATCACAATATTCATTTCTGTTCTCCAGCTCAGAAATACATGCTCTTTTAGTATCCTTAGGACCTTGTGTTCTTATGAGGAATAACCATGTGATAAATGGCAGATCTTTTCTGGACTAGCAGTTAATTATTTAATTTAGCAATGAGCACTACCATTCATATTTTCTTTATCGAGGAAGTAAAAGAAGTACGGTATCCTTACAGTTTCTTTCTCAGCAACATGCAGGAATTATAACACATTGTCTTTCTCTTCAAACTTTTCAACTAATCCATTTGCTTTGAGGAATAAATCCTATTTCTGGAAACAAAACTTCCAGTTTTCAGATAAGTTTCCTGCTATCCAAAGAAATCCAGGGAAAAGCAAAGCCAATTTCCAGTGATAATTATTCTTCTGTAGAACAAAGCAAAGACTCCTGAAAGTAAAAGTACATTGCTTCACTTCTACTTAAGTATTTGTACAATTTTGGCAGGGATTTTTTTTCCATTCTGACACCATATCATTTGTGGAGGCTTAATAAGTAACATATAGACAGTATGCAAGTTGTAAGTTTTGTTAGGTCCGTAATGAAACTGACTTCACTGGAACTTCTGTGTACCAAATGATATGCTAATCACAGTGGCTAGTTCATTAACAATTAAAGGTACTTACCACACATTTAATATTTAGTGTAATGTTATTTCGTTGTACTTGAATAAAACATGGTTCCACTGTCACTAATACCTTCATTTGTTTCTATGTGTTTTTTTTCCCATCATAGCTCCTTACTATAAGGCTTATTATCCTAAGCTATCCATTTGTTGTCCACTTTATTTCATTCAATTGCCATCCCACATCACCCAGTAGGACAGTACACATCTCTCCACAGTAAGATAATCTCAACCGCATCATGCCCATAGACTGGCAGGGACAGGGTGAGACCAGTCTCTGTACAGTCATCATCAAGGCACTTTTGAAAATGTGCTTTTATTTCTTCATTGCACAGTCTATCATTCCACTTATCATATTCTGGTCCCTGGTTTGCCCTGGTGAAGTCGTCATTGCAATGGTCTGAGGGTCTAGTTTCCGTTCTTTGTTTTAGGATGGACCATAGCTATCCTGCTAACAGAGAAAGAGAGGGAGGCTGAGCCCTAAAAGACAATGCTAGGAAGAAAAAAAAAACACCCTGGCATAACCAACACACATAAAAACAAGAGGAATGGAGGAAGGGAGGGAGGAGGTATCTACTGCAGCACTGATCATTTGAACATCTACTGTTATATTAAGTTTACATACACAACTGTACTTTGCCTTTGTTCATGATACTGATCACTGCAGCATCCTAAGCTATATAGGCAGATTACCCTAGCTTAGTACATTTGGGAGGTGAAGGAAAGGTGTCCAGTAACCCCTGAATAATTGTCCTTGCAAAGCCTGATCTAGACCTAGAGAAGGAATCAAGCTTATAGTGCTTTGTAAAAGTATGTACCCTTTCCAAAAGCCATGGACAAATCCAAGGAGCTGGTAGAATGGGACCTGACCCTGCCTTGAATAGTTTACTTATGGTGAGTATGACAAAAGGTAACAGCATTATACAACTATTTGGAAATAGTCTGTTTCGACGCAGGTTGTCCCTTGTTCTTACCCTCACCAGAAATGAACAATTGATCTGAAAGATTTAGTTATATCAAGATAGTGCCTGAGTTGTCTGTGAGTGTGGGCATCCAAGATATGGAGTATTCTTTCCTCAGTAATTTCAGAAATTTCCTCAGTACAACTCTCTCCTGCATGCTACCAGCTTCCACCCACAACATATCATCAGAAACATCCCAAAATCTCAGTTTCTGAGGGTGAAAAGGATTTGTTCCAACTACTCAACATTTGATCATTACAAACAAGATTTAATTCATTGATTCAAGGATAGGGGTTACAAATCAGGTGACATTAGTAGGGCCTGACAATATGCTTCCAGTCATGATAGGACCAAATTATTGGAATACCAAGCACAGCCATCAGACACCAAGTCCAGAATTAGACTTGTTACTACTTTTGGTAGGAATACTAAATCATTCATGCATACTATCTATAGGCACTGGAATATTTTGATGGCAGAAAATAGACTAAACATTTGGGGGACAAATGTTCTTTTTCTTTTTGTAGGGGCCCTACATTGGACTCTCTGTTTAGTCACTATAAAAGGTTTGATTATTTGATTACAGGGGTACTGCTTTGATCCAAAGAACACTTACAGGAGATATATTGGTGGGATGTGTCCCCTGAGGTCATTGTTTGCACATGCACAGGGTAAACAAAACCAAATAATTCAGCAGTAATAATACATCCATGGTCTTTAATATCACTTTTTTGGCAAATTGCAGTACAAATTGGGTAATTTATTTGGCCACTTGTACATGCTCCACGTTTTATGTGGGCCAAACTTCTAGACCTCTCAAATTTAGAATTGGGGAGCACATAAGTGATATAAGAATAAAAAGCAGCCCAATGCCCTTTTCAAACATACTTGCAAACACAGCACTGCAGTATTTAGATTTACTGTTATTGATTGTATTATAGGAAATTGCAGGGATAAAGTTGACTGTCACAATATTTTAAATGTTAAGGAAAAGAAATGGATAATCAAAGTAGGGGGGCTTTTCCCTCCTGGTTTAAATGAATACCTATAAACTGACCAAGGAAGTATTTTGGCATCTGCCTTCAGTTATATAAGAAGGGCGTTGTTGTCCTAATGTTTCTATTTTGTCCGTCTTCCACTGAAGAAGGCTATTAAGCCAAAACCAGTTTGGTTTGGGGGTTGGGGTGTTTTTTTCCCTTCACTCATGTTATTGTATGTTTTTGTGCATTAAATATTGTTAAACCACACTTTGTGCTGGCTCTGACTCATTTTGAATCTGCTAGGGATTGTAGAGTCTTTGCACTTGCCATACATGCGGGTTGGATTGACTTTGGATTCCACTAATATCCAGGGTACTTCTGAAAATTTAGAAGGAAAGGGTGAAAAAGCATACAGGAACATTCCTGTCCAAGGAACGGTAAAGGCATCTGTCTTCCAGGCTTTCATGCAGGGAATCCTTGAGCAGAATCTTTCCAACTAATTGTTCAGAGAGGAGAAAAAGAGGTCTGCTTGAGGAATTCCACATAGATGGATCAAATCTTAGAAGACTCCCTGATCTAGTTTCCAATCATGAGGCTCTGCCCTTGTCCTGCTCAGTTTGTATGCCACCCAATTTTGCTCTGATAGAATGTAGGATGCCTGTAGAATGAGACAGTGCTGTGAAGCTATATCCCAAACTAACATGGCTAATCAGCAGAGAGGGTATGACCTGGTCCCCTCTTGCTTGTTGATGTGCCACATGAATGCGGTATTTTCTGTAACAGCTTGAAGTGTTCCTGGGGACCAAAAGTATCTCTTTTATATTAAAGTGTTTGCATATGTCCTTGGTGTTTCACACACCTTGGACTTTTATCCCTCCTGAAACTGCTCCACAAGCAAAGTCTGAGACATCTGTGCTGACTGACTGCTTTGAAACAGAGGTAGAAGGAGAGACATGGATTTAGGGATAAGTATTGTCTCCAATGAGTGATTTCTCTTCTGACAAATCCCAGCACTGGGATCTGAAATGACAAGTGTGTTGGTACTGGGACCAAACAAACTTCACATACCATTGTATTTATCTTATGTGGAGTCTTGCCAGGATTATCATGAGAATAATAGATAGCATGAAACCCAAAATCTTGATGTATTCCCTTGCAGTGACCAAAGTCTGAGTAGAAAACCCTAGAAACAGATCTAGATATAGATCTATTTTTAATGTGGAAGACATGTTCTTTCAACTGTGATGTTTGGTTGAGATCCCACAAACATAATCATGTGAGAAGGAATCAAGAAAGACTTTTGAATGTTCTCTTGGAACTAAAGCTCATGTAAGAGACCTCTCATCCAGGAGAGAGATTCCTGACAATTTGAAAAAGTCTCTGCAGAAATAAGCAAATCATCTAAATATGGAAAAATGTGGATGCCTTGCAGCTTGCACAGAACTATATAACTAGACACTTTTTGAACACACTTGGTTCAGTGGATAGTCCAAAGGGTTAGGCAGGGAATTGATAATGGGTTCTGGACACACAAAATTAAGAAATGCCTGGTCTGGATGAATAGGAATCATACCTCTCAACCTCTTAGAGCAAGAAATTTGGACAAAACTATACAGAAAAGTGGGACAAAGGCCCAAAAATAGGGACAATTTTTAAATATTACTCTAACAAGCTTAGAAAGTCGATAGAATCACATGTTTTATATTGGCATGCATTTTCTGAAGGGTACGAAGTCTAAAACTCAAATGTTTGTCACTATTTTCTATCTTCAATCTTTAATGAGTTGCCACTAATTTGCCAGAAAACCATGATTTTATGAAAAATGGACCAAAAATATGAGGCAAAAATATGGACATTCTGCAAAACTCTATACAGATGAGAGGTATGATAGGAATGTGATGATAAGCATCTTTTAAACCAAGTTTTACCAGGGAACTTGAAAGAAGAAGAGGTAATAGGTTGCAAACTGACATTATTATGAATTTGGGCACTATCCCAAGCTGGTTTAGGAAAGAAAGATACAGAATTGGTATCCAAGCATTTTCTTTCTTTAGCACTGGTTCGATCACTCTCTGGGTTAGCATGCAATGAAGGACAGGTGGAAACAAAACAGTCTGGTCTAGAGGATGAGGAATTACCCTTTGGAAAGGAGGAATATCCTCCTATTGCCATTCGCAACCTTGTTTTATATGAAACTGTTGCCAAAGAGAAAAGCTGAGACTTGGTATCTGGAAGAAATAAAGGGTCTGCCAGGATTGGAGGGAAACAAAATCTCTTAAACAGTAATTTTGGCTTATTGGACTGCCCTGGTTTTGGGAGTTTCCAGAATTCTTCTTGGAACCCTCTTGACGTTTCTTCTTAAATGACTATTTATTTTGTTTCTTTCCAAAACTGGATGAGGAGTTAGAGAATCCCTTGGAAAATTTGGAAAAGAAGGGCTAAAAAATCTTAAGTGATTCCCTGTATCAGCCTACCCATTTTATCATACTTTTTAATTATTTATGCAGTAGAGGGGCCAAAAACTAAATCGCTAATCAAATTAGATTTTAAAATCTCATTTTTAACATCATCTGGGAGGTTCTCAGAATGCAGCCATGCAAACTTGCTTAAAACAGCATGAGTGGTCATAGTGCTTTAGAGAAGAATTAACAGAGTCATACGCACTGTATATAACGAGTAGTGTCCTGAACTGTTCTTTAACAACTGCTCTTTAAGAACTGTTATGGCAATTAAGGGTCAATGCCAATATTTTTCCAGGGTTGAATGAAATGGTTTCAATAACCAGCTTTTTGAGGTTAAAAGCTGATTTTTTCATCTAATTTTTTTATCTAATTGTTGATTTTTTCCTCTAATTGTTGATTTTTTATTCAGTTGTTCACTTTATGATTTTTGGTCAAAATACTAAGTTTAAAGTACATGTTGAATCATGTTTTATAGTTAGTTTGTTTTTATCTTGCATGTATAATTGTGGAGCAAATAGGGAGTCTGTACCTTTAAATGCCTATGGTGTTTTTTACAAATTGGTTAGGAATGTGTTTGTAATGAGTCTTTAAGGAGTGGGGTGGAGGCACTCTGTTTTTTATGAAGAAGTCAACTGTAATCTGTGACGAAAGCGCTTAAGAATAAATGTTATCCTTGTTTCTTGTAACACCAGCCTGCTTTGTGATTTCTTAGTATAAAAAAAAAATACAAATAACAAGCTTCACAAGGCAGAATCACAGATTTTTTTTCTTCACCACATTATTTGGTACCTCGGCCTTTCACCTTCACAGAATAATTACATTCTAGTGTTCCATTCCTTTATACTCCATTCAATATACACACATCTAATTAATCAAGTAGCTTTTTTAAAGCATATACATCTTCAATTTCATTTAAATACAATCTTATAAATAACTACATTTAAACTTCTAATATCAGGTTACTATCATGTGCATCATTCTAACTATACATTTTAACACAATTTATTTTTTATATAAATATTGAATGCATTATAATGTCAAATTGCCATCAATATTCAAACCTCTAGGTTGCAAAGTTTTATAATTAATGATACATCTACATTGCAGTTATTTATAAGCATCCTGGGTCAATAAGCTACTGGTCAGCCAGTGCCAACCTGCCAGGCTTGGGTTACCTGGGATAGCTCTGTTGAGTGCAAGCTGCCAAATATGAACTAAGGATTGCTGCACTCAATATAAATTCACTGACAGGATGCAGAGAATGACATGACAGTTAGGAGGCTGGGCATGTTTTGTATCCAGGAGATAAGATGGAAGGGCAGTGCAGTAAAGCCTTTTGGCTTGGAATCCAGAGTCTACTTCTCCTGGAAAGGATGCTGCATGCCACAGTTGATTCCAGACTAGAGTACATTTAGTACTGGTGTGGAAATTGTGAGAAAGGAGATACTTCAGAAGATAAGGGATATTATCAGAATTAGTGACAGACTCATGGCAATCAGACTTCAGTACAAAGGTAAGGCACTATTCATAATCTTAGCCTATGCCCAACAACAGGGTTGCGATAGTGAGGAAAGTGTGCATTCAGGCAGCAGTTGCAGGACCTACTAGATAAAGCAGGGCAACATGAGTTGGAGTTGATAATGGGGGAACTAAATACACATATCAGGACAGAAAGAACAGGATATGAGGACTGGCTAGGTCCACATGGGTGAGGCAAAATGAATAAAGAAGGATATGATGACTGGCTGGGTCCACATGGGTGGGGCAAAATGAATAAAGAAGGATATGATGACTGGATGGGTCCACTTGGGTGGGGCAAAATGAATAAAGAAGGAAAGGCCATTCTAAACTTCTGTCTGTCAAATGGCTTGAAGGTGGTGAAGACATGGTTTAGTAAGATAGTGACAGTCAGAAGATCACCTACTAGAGTGGCCAATATGCAACTCAGGTAGACTTCTTCCTAGTAAGGAAAGTGCACTGAGATAGAACCAGCGATTGCAAAGTCAACCCCAGTGAAATTGTTAGCTCCCAGCATAAACAACTGGTTACCACAATAATCTGCCAACTGTGGTCAGTGAAGCCTCTAAGCTCAGCAGAGACTAGGCTGAAGACCTGGAAGTTGACTTGGGAGAAAGGACAAATGTTCAAGGAAATACTCAGGACTTTAGCACCTGAAGAACAGAAGGAAATAGCTGAGGTTAAACAGAACAAGAACTTCAGCAAGTGACAGGGGAATTGAATGCTCAACTGAAGGCATATAGGATGAAACTAAGTACAGATATGACAGTTGTAATGGCAGCAAATGGAGGAAATCAGAAGAAGCTGAGACCTGAGATAGAACGGAAAAGTTTGGAAATGGGATAAAAGCTTCAAGTATCTAGCAGGGGCAGTTAAAGATAAGGGAAGTCTGAATGTGGAGCTATAATCAGAGGGGCTGCAGCCAACTGGCACAGTGTATCAGGGGTAGTGTGTGACAGAAAAATGCCAAAGAAGCTGAAAAGTGTTGTGTACAAAACAGTGCTATGACCAGTTCCTCTATATGTTACAGAAACCTAGGTAGTGATGACAGAAAAGATGAGGAAGCTAGAGGTGATGGAGATGAACTGTCTGAGATGGGTGGTAGGATGCACACTTTGGACGAGATTAAGAAATAAAGATGTCAGAGCAGAAGCCCAAGTAGCTTCAGTTGCAAAGACAGTTAAGGAGAGCAAATTACCATGGTTCGGGTACATGTGCAGGTAAGCAGAAGAAAATATTCTGAAAAAGATTTGGAACACAGACAGGAACAGTCAGGAAAAATGCAAGAGGAAACAAGGGTGTCCAGCAAAGAGATGGATGGATTCTGCAAAAGAAGATCTGTGACTGTCAGACATGACTGTCAAAGAAGAATGGAGAGTCACATTGACTCAAGAGAGATGGTGACAGTTGATGTGACTCCCCGACCCCATGCAGAAAATGGGAAAAAGAAGGTTGATAATGACAATCTATTAGATGGCCCACCTCTGAAATCCAGAGAAGATTTATGTAAATATGTTTCTTGCCAAACTAGCACACCATTATGATGAACTAGATTCAATATTTCCTATAGTTCCTGGAGACAACTTTCCCTATACATTCACCACAGTTCATTATGTTCTCTGTTTATAATCATCTTCCATACAGATTTGATAAAGCAGTGCTCTATTACAATTAGACTCTGACTTGGGAAGATGCTGGTAATGAACTGGTCACAGTGTGGGACTGAGCTGCATCATACTTACATTGTCAGTTCTTACGCATTTGATTGAATAAGGCAAATGTTTTAAGAAGCTTCACAACTGGCACTGCCAATTTATAGAATACAGTTACCTTAATGAATGCTGTATGGGACTGCCTAAAAGCCTTGCTTTATGCTGCACCATGAACACAGTATGTTGAACCTTCTGCTAAATCTACAGGATGCTATTATCTTTGTCCATTATTTTAATGACTGGGAGTGAAGATGATGGGATATAGAAAAAATGTTCAGTGTTAGACTGGCAATTTTAAAGAGAAAGTACATAGCACTGGGTGATCAAGAGATACTTGACTCTCAGCAATGCCAACTTAAAGATAGGGAAGGCCTTTGTATGGAAAAAAAACTTTGTTTTTGTAAAGCACACATGAAAACCATGAGGAAATACTGAAATCTCTGATCAATTTTGGGAGTTTGGACCTAACATAAATGCATATGTTTTTGTGGGTGCTCTTTACTATCTTGAAATACTGAAATTTTGAATTTCAGTATCTCGAGACTAAAATAGCGAAAGCCCAGCTGTGCGAAAGTCCACATAACTGAATCTGGAAATGTCGAATCAGTGGTTATGGTGGTGCGCTGTGTTAATGGATGGTTGGAGAGTCAGGTAATTGTTTATATTTTAGGGATTTTGGGTAGGAATTGTAGTGTATGTTAGTGTGTTGGGAAGTTGTAGGTGTAGGATACGATATGTAGGTAAGAGTGTGAGTGTGTAAATGTTGAGAATGGTGGTGTTTGTACATATATGATGTGTGTTTGTGTGAGGGGAACATAGAGTGTGTAGTGGTGGGTTTAGTGTCTTTGTCTCTTTAGTGTGACCTTGGAGTTAGCATGTATAAGTAGCGGGGCGGTGGGTACATCTGCCCACATGGGGGGTGCAGGGGGGCTTTCCCCCCTGCTTATATGTAGAGTTGGTTCATGTATTTGTGTTGTTGTGTTTTGTTTGTTTGTTGTAGTGTAGGAAGGAAGGTGTATGTGTGTTTGTGTGTTGGAGGGTGTATTTAAAAGTCACGATTTAGAATTTTGCACTTTTGGGGTTTTGGTATTTTGAATTTTAGGCTTTACAGTCTCAAGATATGAAATTCGAGATTTTAGTATCTCAAGATTATAAAGTGAATCCGTCGTGGTATATACAGTCAAAAAAATTTATACTTTTGACATTTTGCTATGGTACTTCAGCTACTAAACTGCCAATTACTTAATAGGAAAAAGGAACTGTTTAACCAGGTAAGAATCCTGCGCCCTTGTGACCAAACAATTCTCGTACAGAGGTAAAATATTAATCACTGTCTCCCTGCTATTGTGCATTCCTTTGTACTATTCTATTCAATTTTTAAGCAAAAACTTTTCTTGCTGTTAGACATATTTACAATCATTTCCATGGTGAAGCATAATACCGTCATCCAGTGGTACACACATTTCCCATAAGTTTTACTTGCCACAGCGTTCATCTTGTCTCTACAGTGCTATTATTTTCACTTGGCTACAGTTCTGCATTTCGCAGGGCATACTTAATGACCCTTTTAATTATTATGGAGAGAAATCATTTATCATACATTCATAATATATCAGTTCTAACTTCAGTGCTTTTCATCTGGGGTGAAAGCTGGATATATCAGTAAAGCAGTCAAATCCCCTTACAGCCACCCTAATAGTCACCATGTTTTAATTATTATATGCCAGCGTACTATCTACCAACAGACACTCTTCTGTAGCCTTTTCCAATATTCACCTTTTTCACTACTTATTTTCTTCCTTTACTTAAAATTCAGTGCTTCCTAAACTCTCCCCCAAAGTCTTCCATCAGTAAACAGGCATCCATGCCTGATACACTGTCCACTGACTATGCAGTGACCTCCCCTGCAACTCTTCTTCCTTCCCTGCTTATTTACTGTCTTTATTTAATTCTATATAAGCTGGTTACAAAGTCTATTCAATTTTTTACATTATCAGTTAAAAAACTCAGCCCTAACTGCAACATCTCATTATATAACATCCACTTGATACTTACTACAATTTTTAGTGCACTCAAGTTACATCTACTTTACACACCTTACCAATCTACATAATGTCCCCCCCCCCCACTTTGACAAAACATCACCTCATCTGCTAATAGCATAACCAACAGGGGATATGGTAATCTATTATCATTTCTTTAATCCTATATAGTTATTAAACCTTACTTTCCTTATAGTCAATAAGGCACAATTAACATGACTGGCAGACTCACTTTATAGCGACTATCAGCCACTTCTTCTATATAACCAATCACCACACACAGTGATGTGCCCACCAGATATATTCAATTTCCAATTATATACTCATAATGATAAAGAAAAATAAAGCAAGATTCTTAGCCTATCTTCATGACATACCATTGATCTTTTTGTGTTCCCATACATATCTGAAAATAATTTATTAACAACCATCGATACACCTTCCTCATACTGTTCATCACATCCAGCTCTCACTCTTCATATTTTGTCCCAATGGAAGAAATTCAGTGTGTATTCCTTATGACCCGAACCTGAGGCATTAGCATTATTTAACTTAACTTATTATATGGGACTTAAAATTTATATTACACAGCAGAACATTTTTATGTGATGTATCATTCTCCATACTTACATCCACCTTACATTATAACATTTTATTTTAATCTGACATTTCCATATTGTTAAATTTCTCCACACCTTACAAAAAGTAAGTAATTTTAATAAAAATGGAGATTTCTAACCACATGTAATGCAAGTTTTAAACCAACATATTAACATAGCTCTGACTAATAGCTTTTTCAAAATAAACATTTCTTCAGTAGGGTTTTATATCTTACATAATATTTTCTCCCTTTGTTCAAACCATCTACCTTGCCACACAATTAATACTTCCACCAACTGTTGTTCAATCATATAAAGGCCTTTTCATAAGCATTCTTGTATAATTTAACAGTTTCAATAAAATATACTTTCTAAAAGATTTTAATTTAAATATCTACTCATATTTAATAACCTTGCATACTAATAACTAGTTTTCCCCCATATTTACAGCATTTAAATAAAAAACATATTACAACATTCAAAAGCTATTAAACAGATCTTACCAAGTCTATATTGTGACTGAAATGCCTCATAACTAATTTGATTTGATAATGCACTTAAACATTCCACTAGATCAGATGAGAACAAACGCTGTTATTATTCTTTAGATGGTTATGAAAGCAGTGCCAATAAAAAAAGTAAGCTGATAACCCTTTCAAAATTTGACAGAATTTGCTGCCTCTAATACACTTTAAAAATTTGTGGGAAACACTGGAGTTCAGTGAGTAGTACTGCTGCATCTCAATTCTGGGGGTATGGATTTTGCCCCTAGCTTTAGTACTTATTGTAGAGAAATATACATGTTCTTCTCTACAGCTATGTACATTACCTCCACTTTCTGAACACTTCCCAAAGCATGTTTGTTAGATTACCTGGCTAAACTACATTGCCCCTAGGTTTTACCTTTGAAGCTTTTTTTAACTATTTAGTGGAAATTAGCTTTTAGCTTAGTGGGATTAACCTTCTTAACAGAAATATAATAAATGTTTGCAAACATTGTTATGCAGCATGCAGACACACCGAAGTAATCTGAACTAATGTTACTAAATAGTTGTTACCAGAATGTATGAGAATAAAGATTAAAGAGCTCCTACCAAAATGACACACCTTTAAAAATTCAGCCCTGAATTTGTTTAAAAACATCACAATTTGTAATTCTCACTCTTTTTCTGTGTCACTAACAGAATCTACATATTTAGTTACTTATTTGTTACTTACTTGCATTTCTTTATGAACAAAGTCTGACTGGACCATGAGAGATTCACTTTGTAGTGGAGGGCCTGACAGAAAAGCTCCAGTATTATCAATACAAGTCAGTAAACATCTTATAGTGTATGAAAGAGGCTACCATTTGGCTTACAATAGCAAAATATTTTAGGATGTATACATTGTAGTAAAACTATATGATTAAGGACATTTTTATTCACTATGTAAATGTTACTGAAATTTATTTAAATAGGTAAGTAAAGGAACAGAGTTTGCTGAGAAAAGAAAAGAAAGAATAAGTAGAGAATAAGCAAGCAGCTTCAGATATGAGCAGAATTTAGGACTTAAGAGACAAAGTATTATTATATCCAGCAGATACATGATGCGTGTATATACAACATAGAGTCATTTATTTGAGTGTCTCTTAAGATGTAAGTTAGGAGTTCATGCAAAGACAGTAGATAGCTTGAGATAAGGTGGAGAATAATGCCAAAACTTTGCACACTGTAGCTAGTCTAGTTGGAGTTCAGCAGCGGCATAGTGTGATACTGAAAAATGTATCTGTTGGTTATTTTTGAATGCATGTGCATTTGCAAGTTGTCTTACTTTAAGAAGGATATTGCCTGTGTTAGATAAGTTAACAGCATCCCCAAAACTATTGTGGCCTTATATTGCTGAACCTGGAGTTTGTGTTGGGAGTGCAGTTCTCTGGTGGGAGAGTTCCACTGCAGTAGTGAAGATTAGTGATGGACATTTATAGAGTGCTGGTAGTGAATGAAATGTGCAAGCTTGAATTAGACAATGTATCTGAGTATCTTAAGAGCAATGCAATGATGAGCTCTGCTAAAGAGTGCTACAGAATACTGCAACATTGTTTTAACACTGGTCTAGCTTATATAGCTGACTCAAGTGAAGATTGGTGAATATTGGCGCTGCAATGATTAAGCTTGGTAAAAGGTATTCAGTGGTGGTAGATTTTCATTACTGCTAGTTTTCAGTGTGTGTTTTTACTGACATTGTTAACAGCTTAATCAAGTCTCAGGTTGCTCTCAATGGTAACCTCTACAGGCCTAGTGCTGGAGACTACATCAAGTGTCAGGTTTTAGGAGGATAACATAGTCACATAAAAGAGTCAGGACTCAGGAGGAAAGTACTTTGGTAGGAAGAGCATTACTTTTGCCTTTTGTCAGTACTGATTATTAGGTCTGACTGTTGCAACCCATGTTCAACAGATGAGTAAAAGTTCTGGGTGGAAGACTGGAGTTCAGTTAAGAAGAGAACTAAGCAAATAAGCATGGAGTCATCCAGCATATCAAATAATTTTGGAAGGGCCTGAGGCAGTATGTAAGTTACTGATGAATATATTAATTAATAGGGGTTTAAGTCTGGGCCCTTGGGGACACTAATGTTAACTATGAGGAATATAGAGTAGGCAGTTTCTCACTTGACACATGAGCTTTGTCTATTATATAGCTTTTAAACTACATTATGGTTGCATTTGGTGGGTTTAGGTCAATCATTAGATTAAGGTATACCTCTCAACCTGGAAACATCAAAAATCTGGACAAGTCCCATCAAAAATAGGAACAAATCTGTACGCTGATTAACATATAATTTGCATACATAATTACGTAAACCCACCCACTCCAATGAAATTGAGGGATACCAACTTTCAAATGCAAACTGAAGAACAGACAACCAAAATATGGCACCATATTCCCCCAGCAGCCATCCCAATGTCCCATTACATGGCTATTTCGCCCCATTTACCATAAACACTAATGTGTGCATACTGCTTTACTTCTACAATGATTATTTGGATTTTATTTTTACATTTTACAGCACAACAATGCAGAAACACTAATAGACATCTGGTAAACAAAGCAATACTGTCTCACAATGAAAATAGGCTTGGCATTAAAACTTCTCTGCTCTTGAAACTCACATTCATTGAAACAACATTGAAACCCACACAACAACCAAAGAAAATATATCTGGCCAGTGGTGGATAAAGATTACCGGCTTTGGGCTATTTTCAAATCATTGGCCCCTTGCACACAAAACAAGAAACATGCATGTATTATTTTCTTTAATACACCTTCCTGACTTTATTAAATTATATTCCTTGTATAATACAACACACTTGTTAGAAAGAACACATTTTAATTTTATTGTTTGAACAGTTTTCCAGTAGGCTGTACTGTAGGCAATGAAACAAAACACATGAAACAATAATGACAAAACTTCCCAATTCAGAATATTTCCATCATAAAAGTCTACTTCCACACCCACACTATAAATAGAATGACAGTAATGTAAGCCATAGGCATCTTGCACAGTGTCTCACACTTATTGGGGGGGGGGGGGCAAAAGGTCAAAATCCAGGGACACATTTTAAACATTGCTTGTATAATTTTGTAAAGTTGCTAGAATAAAATGTTGTGTTACCACCATGCATTTCACTGGCAAGTTTTGAACCCAGGACCCTATGTACTACAGTCAGAACAACATACCACTATGACAAATCAGCAGCTTCCTGAAAAATAGGAAGACTGAAATTTAATGGCTATCATTTAGTGAATTCAGTTCTCATACTAGCTCTCAGCCTCTTAGCACAAAATACCTGGACAAAGAGAATAATGGGGGAATACAGCCCCCACACATAATTCAGTGAATTCAGTTCCATAGCTCTCAACCTCTTAGCACAGAAAAGCTGGACAAAGCCAATAATGGAGGAACACAGCCCTAAAATAGGGACAGATTTCAAATATTGATCTTACAAACTTAGAACATTGCTAGAATAAAAAGATTTTATGTTACAATGCATTTTCTGAAGAATATTAAGTATGACATTCAAATGCCTGTCATTATTTAGTGAATTCAATCCTTCACTGATTTCCCATAAAAATACAGGAAACCACAGATTTTATGAGGAACAGAACAAACATATGATGCAGAATTAGTGGTGGGGTAGAGAATTCAGCTCTTGCTACCTGTACTCAATGTACAGGGTTTGAGACCAAGTAACTCTAGCTACCAGGTATATGTATGTGGGGCATTTTACATAGTGACTGACTCCTTACTGACTTACAATAAAAAAAAATCACAAATCTTATAAGAAAACCAGCAAAAATAGACAATGATACAGCAACGTGTATTAAAAGATGGGTCATTAGCTCAGGTGTTTAAATTAAAACATGGAATGCTACGCCAATCAGCAACTCTATAAACACTTTGTCTACTCATTTGCCTGGCATTAGCCACTTTAGGTCTACACCATATTCCTGATCATAGTCTGTGCTGTTCCCACCGACTGATTCCTTCATTTTTGTCCAAACTAGGTTGCCAACTTTTCAAATGCCCAAAGCTGGACATTTGTTGTACAAGCATCAGATTTTGCAGGTCAAAACACACCCACGGCCAATACTAGGGACAGAACTTCACTTTTTTGCCTAAATAAAAGCTTATTCTTGTAGCATTTTAGTTGCTTATTCTGTTTCTTATAACATTTAAGTGTTTCAGATACAGAATAACTGTTTTATGTAACTATTACATAAAATATAGGAAATAATTGTGCCCTAATATCTCAGGACATTTGCCATTTTTACTATTTTTTTGCAGGACACAATTGCCCAAAGAGGGACTGTCCCTCACAAAGTGGGACTGTTGGTAACCCTAGTCCAAACTAAGCTACAAAAGGTGAGGAAGTGAAGTTTCCCAATACCTCCCCAAACTGTAACTCACTATGAGGAATGTTCCTCATTTTGAGTCATAAAAATTAAATGTTCCTCCCTGTACCACATCAGAAGGGTCTGTCACACATTTGGTCGTAAAAATAATTAACTAATAGCCATGGTAAATAATACCAAATTGTATAAATTGGTAAAAAGAAGTATAAAATAAAATAACATCATCATATGTGCTTTCCTAGTTAAAGTTGTTAGTAATCTTTCTATAAACATACTATAACAGATAGGGTTACAAACTTTGCAATTGAAGGTTGAGCTGTGACTCTGAGTTCCCAGACAATTATTATCCCATTTGTCTACTTTAGGACTGCCCCCAGTCCCCAGCCATGTCACATGTGATGTTACAACACTAAAAGACGAAACCCAGCAACAATGTGTATCTCAGTTCCTGCACAGACAAGTGACCATAGTTCTCAACCTTCCATGCCCAAAATACGTATTATAGCTTTCCATGACGTGGAACAAGTGGGCAAAGTGTAGAACACATATCAAAAACTTCACTAGGAAGATCACAAGATAGTTACTTAATGCATTAAAAGAATGTTTAATTAGCATAAGTCGATATAATTTATTATGGATATTAATTGAAATATTTTTAACACTGAATGTGTGACAGACCCTTTCAATGGGGAGCAATGAGGAACATTCCCCATAATGACAGAGGTACGTAAGTGACTAATCAATATATGTTTACTGTAAAACTAAAATTCTTTAATATACTTTCCTTGTACGTACTACTATGTGTCATTGTAAATACTGACTACGTCAAGCACAACTTGCCTGTGATACCGACAAGGAAATAGCTTTCCCTCAAAACGAGTGTCTATCTAGTCATAAATAAATATGTAGGAACAAACACATTAAGCTGCAGTTGCCTGACAGAGCTTTTTATGTAGTGCGATGTTCACAGATGACAGGCTGTAGATCAGTGACCTACCATAATGGTTAGTGATGAAGTACATGTAGCTGGATTCCAAAACAGTAATTTTTAAGTTATATTTAACTAGGTGGAAATAATCTTCTGTCACTCAGGTAAGATGACTTTTTTGTTATGTATTGGGTGGTTAGGGATGTTTGGAGTATTTGCAGATGGACGATCTTATATTTTTAACCTTTCTTTATGAAATTATGTAAGATGAATTGCACTTGCTATCGATTTCTATTATGTGGCATGTTTTAAACATAACATTAGTTTACTGACGTATGCCGTTGTTGTCAGCAGTCAGACTGTTAAAATCCAGTTAGGTTAGTATTTTTATTATAACGGGTGCTGACCCTCCGGCTAATTGTCCTCATACTCTATTAAGACCTGTTTGGGGATAGATTCCAGGAATGGTGGAACTAGTGTGCACATTTTCCTATTCAATTAGCACTGTGGCTTGGTTAAATCAATAAGTGGTATGGTGTTTTGTTTTGAGCTTCTAAACTGTGGAAGGAGAAAACTAGCAGCAAGAATTGTTTAAGGAAACCTAAGTTAATGTGAGTAAGCTCGACGTATGGGCTGTTACTTGTTGATCTTCTGAAAGTTTGACACGTGCATTGCATAGTGAAGATAAGCCCAGTTACAAATATAATGGTAGCGAGACAAATAAAAAGTACATTTCTTGGAGGATACAAGTAAACACGTTGAAAATGTATCACACCATAAATCAGGCGTCAAGAGGGAAAGAGCAGTATAAAATGATGTACATGTACTCAATCTGGTCTTCAGTAAAAAGGTGTTTTTTTCTGCTTCGTTTGCTACGTTCATAACTGTTGAAGATCAGCATAATATATTCTAATTTATTTGAGAGCCTTTTTTTGTAGTACAGAAACTTGCATTACGGAATTGCTGTTTCTAGGGTTGCTAGTACTACTACTGCTACTACTACTACTGCTGCTACTACTACTACACACACACACACACACACACACACACACACACACACACACACACAGGCTCTCAATACCTGCACACATTACTGCAGCTTAAATAAATGTCTAAATGCGTGTTCTTTATCCTGCTTCCACTGATAACGGCTCGCTATACCAGAAATGCACACACAGAGCTTAAATGAAGCAGGACATAAATAAATATTGTTAGAGTTTGTGAATTGTGAATATAAGGTTGAAATTAATTCTGCTACAAATATATGAAAGATAAAGAATAAAATAAAAAGTTTTCTTTAATGTAGGAATATAGCTTAGCAATTTAAAAATGGCATTCATATTGTATGACATAGCTCTGGTTGAAATAAGTGAAAAACAAAGAAGCTCTATTAATGAACACAATATATTTCCTGAGTAGTTTGTTTCCTTTCAGACTTCTGACAATGGACATGTTTTTGCACCACCAGACCACTAAGATACAGCAACAAAAATCACTTGCAGATCACTAAAGCCAATAACTCTGCTGGTGAAGCACTATTCTCTTGTGCCATAGCCAAATTATGGAACTCCCTCCCACCCACAATTACCTCCGTACCATCATGCACCCAGTTCAAAACTTTACTAAAAGCACACCTAAAAACATGCCGGCTATGCCCTTGCAACTCCCACTCTAATATCACCCACCCCATCCAACCACTACCTTTCTTTCCACTCCACTAACTACCTTGATTATAGCAAACTCAGATGCTCATAAGCCTAGTACTTATTATACAGCAGGAACTTATTATTGTAACATTTGTTAATGTCTGTTATGTACTTCACAGATAGATTCTAGTTGTCTACTGATGTACTATGTTCTTAATTTGTAAATATGTTGTAAGTAATTGCTATGTAAATTGTTAATCGCTATGTAATCCAATGTAACTACTGTCTGTTTGTTTTAACTGTGGAGCTTTTTCTCCCCAGGCCTCCACTGAAAATGGACCTACGTCCAGTCGGACACTCCCGGTCAACAAATATAAATAAATAAATACATTTATAGTATGTGTTTTCCTCAAGATATATGTCTGTCACAGTATTAAAAAAAGCTTGACGTAATTCCTCATAGATAAATGGACATGGCTTTTTATAGAATCATCAGAAAAAAGCCTAGAAAAGCAATTTTGGAAAGCAAGTATTATATACTTTTCTCATGTTTTCAGAACAGTTTACAAATATCCTTTAACAGACAGGAACAGCAGCAGAACAGCTTGTACAGATGTTTCCTTTCCGATTTATGTTAATGGCATCCTCACATCAGCAAAAGTGCTTACAAGTAAATCACAAAAGGACAATAGAAAAGTCTACCAGGAGGAAACAACAAAATCTATGTGCGTGACTAGAACTATATATAACTGTATTAATTCAGATATGTTAGAGGTATTTTGGTAGAAACACTTGTTTCGAGGTATTTTATGGAGAAAGAAAAGTCATCATCTGTACTGTTTGTGAAGAAAAACTTTGTAAATATATGCTACAAACTAACAGAAGAGTACGTATGGTTTGTTTATAAAAAGCTATTTATTGGTTACTGCTCTTAAAGTCAGATGCTGCATCAGTGTATATTCTGCAAGTTTCTGTGGTTAACAGACTGTGATAATTAGACTTTGATTTCAGCAGCAAACAGCCAGCAAGACTTTTTGTCTTAAGAAGACTTTAAGCCCAGTCCAGCAAATTCCAGCACAGCATAGAAGCAGTGCACACATAAGATAAATTTTTCAAATATGTTACTGCTGCTTAAATAAATGTACTTGCTTAAGTTCTTCATTCTCTGGCTTAAGGTCTTCTTCCAGCACAGCAAATATAAATACGTCCCGGTTTTAGTTCTTCTTCTTCATCCTGCTTCCACTGATAACGGTTTGCAAATACCAAAAATGCTCGCACTTGAGCTCAATTCCGGCAGGCTGCAAGGCTAACAGCACTGACATAATCACGCACCTGATGATGTCATGCCAAAAAGCTGAAAAATTTAAAAACAGAGCCAGGCAAATTGGAACTTAAAGGGCACCCCATTATTTGCACCTCAAAACCGATAAAAGCCGAGAAATTCATACGGTTGAGAGGTATGGATTAGGGTGTGAAACTATGTTAACCACCTTGCTGAGACAAAGAAAGGTTATGAAGACTAAATACTTGTTGTCCCAAAATGGACTGATGACCCAGAGAAAAGATAACAAGGTCTGTGGTTTGGAGAGAAACCATGTTGTATTGGAGCAAGAAGGTTATTGCCTAGTATGTACTGGATTATTTGGGAGTGGGCAAATCTTTCCATTACTTTAGATCGAGGAGGATGAATAACAATGGGTCTGAAGCTACTCAGCTCAGTCAAGTTACTGCACTTATATAGATGATTTGGGAATTTATATATAGGGCTTAGTGAACATTTAATGGAGAGATGTCAGGAAGTGGACTATGCTAGAATGAAAAGAAGTTGATAGTGGTTAGGAGCAGCATCATTCGGCTAATTAAGCTGAAGGTAAAATCTGCTATCACACAGTATGTAGGGGTGTGCTTTAAAAAAGTGCTAAGTTTGGGTACAATGCAATGAGTCTGTAGCAGTGGTGGATTAAGTGTACCTTGAGCCCGGGCTGATTTCAAACCATGAGCCCCCCATACACACACCCTCATTTTAGGACCATACATAAATGCATGTGTTCTTTCATTCACCTTCCTGATGGTTTTAAATTATGTCTTAATATAGCAAACTCCATCATTTGTTAAAGTGCATTTTAAATCTAGTTTTGAACATTTTTGTTCAGTAAATGGTGAAACAAAATGTATGAAGCAATTGCAAAAGTGCCATTTCAGACCCTAAAAGACTACTCAGAATGTTGTCACTATACATTACCAATATCCATACTCAACAATTACATGAATTGTATTAACTGTGTACATATCACATTTCTGAATGTGACAAAAATGGACATAGCAAAGTAGTCTAATTTGCTTTACGTGAATGCATACTGCAAAGACAGACTAATGGCTTTTTAACTTTACACCAGCAGAGACAGGTATTTTTATGGGGAGACATCCCCCAAACCCAGCAATTACACTTACATTGCTGATTGCATCTTTCTCAGATCTCTGTGTCAAAAATTAATAACAATAACATTGACCATATTCAAATATTTCAAATGTGTTTCAAACACACAGTAGCCACAGTCTTCCAAACGAATTCACACGCACATGCATACCAGTCCTGCAAAACCAGATTAAAGACTGTTTAAAAGTGATCAGATAATAATAGTATACTGTACTTTCATCCATAGATAGCCCCTCCATATACACCAGCAGTTATAGCCACTTTGTTGACTGTCTACGCCCATTATTATTATGAAGAAATAAAATACATACACTTTATTAGTTGCTTTGGATAAATTATATGAAGCTGTATAAAGACCACTAGCATCACACCATAATATCTAGCCATGTGCAGCACAGTTTAAATAGAAGAGTATTTATGAGAATAGAAATATTTACCATATGATAACGTACACTAACTCAATATGCACAAGTAATACAAAAGCAAACATCATCTGGATAATTCCACATTAAGTAGAGCTGCTGCCAATGTAGAGGCTGCTGTTGGCAAACAGCACTGCAATTTGGGGCTTCATCTACAAATGCAGTGCCTGCTACCCTTGAAGAATAAATTGCTTATGTTACATTAAAAGACAATTACTGTGATGGTGATACTTCCTGAGCAAGATCAGTTATCCAATAGGGAATGGCTGACAAACAACAACAACAGGCTTATAGTTCCTAGGCATGCAGGTCATGAGACCATTGAGGAGCATAACTCAAATTCCCAATTGCTCTAAAGCATTGTCTGGTTAAGCGACTTGCACAATGTCACACAACAGGTAAATGAAATGGAAAGATTCAAACCCTGCACTCTTGCCACAGGAAGCAAGTCAGAGCTTTAGTCCTCTGCTCTAACTGCCAGAGTAACAGTTTTTATCTAAATGCAGAAATCCTTTACAATCTGATCTTGTGGAGTAGTTTGTTTCACAGTACAGTTGCAACAATGACAACATGATGTATGCTGCAGATGATGATTTTAATCATCACTCCAAATAATGTAGACTATATGAATATGACCTGACAAATGTCAACCCCTTAGCTGTTGCTGGAGGCTATAAAGAAGGTATTGCAAAAATATAAAGTGCAACCAGTTTAGATTACTAAAATCCAACATACTTAGACAATATTACACAATCCAGACCCATTAATAAACTAATTATTTAGTGCAATGAATAAACTAAAGTAATTAAAGACAATATAAATGCTGCAGCAGCAACTTTTGTTCAACAACCCACAAGTCAAACAAAAATCAGAAATATTACTGCATACAATATACTACTTTTTGGTGTGTGTGTGTGGGGGGGGGGGGGCTGTGAATGCTTGCAGGACACCTATGTCTCATTTTGACCTTCCTATGTTTAGTCTGTTATCAAAAATCTCCCATCACTATGACCTCCTTGAATGACTGATAATGCTGTACTGTTGCAGTTTTCACCTCCAGAGTAAACAGATCCAGATTGTGGACAAGAGCAGCATTATGTAAGATAATGAATCAGGTTCTGCCAGCCATAGCAATATCCCATTACTTGTCTGTCTCTTTCCAATTATAAACACTATTCAAAGCTGCCAATGTACATACTATTTTCTTCTTTACTTTTGCAATTATCACAGAGATGTGGATTTTATTTACAACTTGTATTTCACATTTTACATTTTCTAGACAACACATTCTCACATTGAAAACTGACTGGGCATGAGGAACAGTAAACTTCTCTTCCCCTGTAACTAACATTTTGTGAAGATGCATTTGGCAAGCCATTAACTTCAAGAGCTGTGGTGGGAATCATAATCAAATAGTATATGATGAAGCACTAGTTAGCAGCTATGTGAATGGTGCAGGAATTCAAAAGACAAATGTGTAATGCATTTGCTAACAGCCTGGGACAACCCTCTGGACACAAGTGTCCCTTTTCAGGAAGAGTGGAGAACTGTTTGATGAAGTTATTTGTTCAGTCAAACAGAAGACAAATGAAGGCTGAGGGAATCAAATCCTGTAGTACAGGAAGCAACTTTTTAACAGCTCATAGTCTTACTCATCTGCACTGACTGCTAGACAAACTGTTGTAGCCCAATCACTGTCCATTTCACACATGAATGCCTACAAAACAAGCTAAATTAAAAATGTATTTATAGTTAAAATGTTAACATTAAACTCATAGATTCCATGTTGTCCTATTTATCCACAGCTAAACAATAAAACTGTCAACATTCAACAGAACAAGAAAACCAAGGATCTCATCCAAATAACATAGCTCATATGATAATACTGCTGTTCACTACAATTAATTTCCTTTCTTTATACCATAGCTAATAGGCAGTTACTAGGCTTGCAGTCCAGCGGATCATTGAGGAGTCTAAAACAAACTTCTGTTGTCCCAAAGCACGGTCATGTTAAGTGACTTGCACAAGAATGGTTCACAAATATAAGAAAACAATCAGAAATGTTCTGCAAAATTGTAGACAGATTAGAGCAGACTACTCTAAATCATAAAAAGTTAACAGAATAACAAGTTTTGCATCAATGTGCATTTTGTGAAACACAAAAACTTTGAAACTCTAATGACTGATGTTGACTGACTGTTGTCTGCAGTTATTTAGCAAAGAAAACAAATAACAAAAGTTAATGGAGGTATGGCAGTTGATATAGAGGGTTAAGGGTCCTGTCTCCTGTAGCTAAGGTACAAGGTTTGATTTTGAGAAAGTTTTTTTAACCATACAGTGCTCTCTAACTGGGACATTTTACAGGTATACACACTCACAAAAATCACTGACTGAAAGTGCGGATGGTGCATGTTTTATTTTAGCATTAATTTGTACTCTTCATGGATTCCCACACAGCAGAGATCTTCAGTAATTCCTACCATTCACAGAAGTTTAAAAGGCTGTTATGGATTCTTGCACTCTCATTTCAGTCTCTTAGAACCTCCCATTCCTGTACTGGTACTTCCTGTGGATATCTGCCACTACTGGCTGCACTATGCAGGGGGTGGAACTTGTGCTTCCTCTTCTTATACAGCCAGTCAGTACACTAGACAAGAGAGAATGACTTTTCTTGTTGTGCAGGTTGTGCAATATGTGCAAATGAGTTGATTAAAACTAAAATGGTTTTGTTGCTACCATGGGTTCCCTGAAACTGTGGGCTCTGGTCTGCTGCCCATTTCACTCCTATTATAATCAGCCATTGAGATTGGAGGTTAGGATTGTAATGTAATATGTGGAGGTGACACAAACAGACAGTTAAGGGAAATAGATGTTTAGTATTTGAGAAGTAGGAGTCAAAATTAAGGGAAAGCTGAGGTGAATGTCCAAAAGTAGAGGATATGTATGTGAAGACTGTTGAGAGCTACGTGAACAAGAGGTGAGATATTACTATGATGTGTCAGTAATTATTATGACACTTCGGTGAAAGGAGACAGTATTTAGGAAGCTTGGGAGAAAGGACTGGAAGTTGTTAGTATTTATATTGGTGTGTAATCTTGGTAACAAGTAGAAAAAGAGAAAGTACTGACTGATGAATGGGTTTGTTGTGCTGTTTAGAAATGGTGGTGTGTGTGAATATATCTGAGGGAGATGCTGGTCTATTATGTGTGTTTTTGGTAACAAAGTAATATCAATTAGAGTGCATACACTTCTGATGGACAAGGAAGGGCAGTAATAGGGATGAGGAGGTGAAGTAGCTAGATGTATTGCTATTAGAAGATAGGTGATCAAGACTGAACACAGAGTTATCTGGAAGCTGTTTGGTAGCTGAAAGCACATCTATCACTTATGTACTGTTTATGGGAGGTACCTGCAAACTTAAGAGTACATACCTATTGAGGTTGCTTTATTATCAAAGTAAATTATTTGTTAGGTTAGTAGAGGACACAATGTGCAAATTAGGAATGGAGACATGGCTATGCATGTATTAAGGTGGAGAACCTGGGGTAATTGGGGGATGGGGTAGTTGGAGAGAGTAGTGGGCTAGAAATCCTAAGCGTGGAGGTAAAGCCAATCTGTGTGAGCATGTGCACACAGACCACAGCATAATGAACCTGAGGCCATCTTAGGTAGGTGGAAAGGCAGTATTTTTACTTTGAGCTATGGTTAATGTAAAAAAACTTGTACTACAAAGAAATCAGCACACAAAGGTACCATTCTTAAGCCTGTCGTGGCAGACAGGAAACTTTATACTCATTCTTTGCTTATTATCAATGGAAGAATATCTAGATGTAAAATCATAATTTGCTCTTGATGGCAAATCACATTGTTATAGAGAGAGATACCATGGTTAGGGTTAAGCCATATGTATGTAGGCAAGTGGAGCAAGCAAAAACTGACATACATGCTAGTAATAGTATAACAATGTTAAATAATATGGCATCAAACAGAACAGAAATCTTATTTTTCACAGTGAGTTTCCTTATACTCTCAAACTCTGACATTAAATCCAGTAATTACATTAAAGAGGGCACTCAAATCATAAAACTGTGTGAAGCTTAAAAAACAGTGTGAAGAAATATGATATTAAATATACCCCATTACATTATCTTGCCTTAAAGAAAAGAGCTAATTAGTGCAGAGTAATAAGGAATGCCATGTCATAGCAAAGCTACAACATTCTCTAAAACAAATAACTATTTCACACGGATTATGATGGTAGGTACTCCGATTTAGCAGACTGATTGCACAAACAGTCTAATATCTATTGGTGTGAGTGTGTTTGTATGTATGTGTGTATTTGTGTATGCACTCCCATGTCTGACTGCCTGCAGGAGTTGCGTTAGGCTTCAATGATTTCTTACAGGTTTCCTAATTAGACTCGCAACCCATATGCCGAGCTATCAGCTCATTAATTTTTTTCTTGTTTCAAATTGTACATTTAGATTCAAGTTAGCTTATTATTCCTACATATATGCCCTCATCTCAATAATTATCAATAATGTAACTATTAGGAATATTAGAAATACAAAATATTTATCTGATGCACATTTTCCTGTGCAATGTTTTCCAAAAATGTGTGTGTCTATGTATATAAAATTAGTTGCAGGTGACAGACAATGATATCACAATAACAGAAAAACAAAGTGCATTTTGTAGGAAGTTCAAAGCATAACTCTCAACTGTCCATAATTTTGCAGCATGTTCCTGATTTCACCTGATATTTTTGTCACGTCTTGTAAAATGTTTGATTTTTATTACAGTCAGTCAATAATGCCAGACATCAGAGTTTCACACTTCTTATTGTTCAGAAATATGCATATTAATGCAAAACCTATTGTTCTACTAACTTTTTAAGTGGATTAGATTAATGTATACAATTGCCCCCAATTTGGTCCTTTGTCCCCCATCAGTCTGGCTTTGTACTAAATTCTTGAGTAAAGAAGTTCAGAATTATGGTTCAGTGTACAGATGTAACACATTTTCATGCTAATTTCTTTTATCACAAGAAACAATGCAACAGAAAAATAGCATAGTGGAGATGCAAGCTGATTTATGTAAATTGTGAAAGTTTAATTAATGACACTTCAAATTCCTGAGCACAAAGTTTCCCTTGAGAGTTATTTTTTACCATACTGTTTAAATCTTTTAGTTAAGAATCTTGTGTATGTACATTCTATTTTAGTTTGTAGAGATTAATTAAATGAAATTTGTGCTATTATGTCACCAAAGCATTTTCATCTGTAATAGACTATTTTTAAAAAGATCAAACACAGTTGCCTCTGAGATAAACAGGTATCAAATGTCATTTTATTTTGTTTGTTTTACTTAGTATTTGTTCACTGAGATAGCAGGAAACCCAGGGAAAAAAATTCCACAGAATACAAAATGAAAGAAAGTTACAGTAGAAAAGAAAATGACACATTACACAAAGAAATAACTATACATGCAATGATAAAACTACTGAGCAACAGACAATGCACTAACACATATGAAGGCAGCATAAAACTGATTTGTCACAAATGAAAAATTAAGCTATGGCCAGCTGTATAAACACTGTAAAAAGGAAACTGAAAAAAAAATTGTTATGGTCAGAGTCGAGGATTAAACTGAGATGGGAGAGAAACTAGGAAACTAATCTGATGAACCAGATTTCTGACAAGTTTTATTTTAGATACCATTTGAATGATTTTTAAGTTTTTGATTTTTGAGAGCAAGCGGAATTGAGTACCTCTTTTGGCCACACAAGAGGAACAAGTTTCAAGAGGTATTTTATGATTTAAATACTTTTAGATATGTGAAGGAGTACTTTGTCAGAATTGAATGATATCATGTAGAATGGGACAGCTTCCACATCTGTAAATGAGATTATAAATAGTGAGGAGTTGGTTCAAGGTTAGGATATGTGATGCTTCCAGCAATCCCAGTTGTTTAATTGCCAGGGAATTATATGTTCTGTAAGGGGGATTAAAGTGACTCTTGTTATTTGGTTGTAGCTCTGCTTGACTAGAGAAGCTGGTTCTTATCAAGGCTGCTTGATTACATTTAATAATAGTAAATTCATGTATAGAGACTTTTATATATGAAGGTCTAATGAAAATGTAACAAATTAAATAATTCTGAAATTCTGACATTTGAGAGTCATTTTCAGACTGTGAGGTCCAAAACTGTAGCTTGTTTAGTTTAGGCTTAAATCGGCCTCTGACTACATGGCAGCCAGGCATTAAGGCAGTTAATTTATAGCAATCTCACTAAATATTCATTCTGAAGAAGCAAGGAGTCCCACACTGATAGAAGAATAAAAGTCACACAGAGATTATCTCCAATAACAGGTTGTTTTAATTCTAATGCTAATAAACCTACTGCACATCCACAAGTCAAATGATATTCGAAATACCTGGTCTACAGATCTCAACCTCTCCTGTAACATAAACAGAATGGGCTGGAGGGACAGGTACATATCCCAGAGGATATAGTTACTGTGAAATGGACTCCCCATATATATAAAAAAGCTCATCTCTGACCCTATCTCAGCTTAATTTGTACCAGTGGATGGGAAACAGGAAGTTTACCCCAGGACTGACCCCTATCTTCCTAATGGATAGAGGAAGTACTTAAATGCCCTATCTTATGGCAGGGACCCCAATACACTGAAAGTAAGAGCTAAACAAAATAATCCACTATAAATGAGAATTATTCAAATATAGCTATAGCAAGGATGGTTAAACACCTAAAGGATAATACAAGCTGGTTGAGAAACAAGAAACATGGCTTGGTTTAAGATGTCCAATCAGGGAATGATAGCCTAGTACTCACCAATGAACCTACGAATCTGCAAAGTTGCTAACAGGCTTTTTCATTTGCACAATTCCCCTCCTGTCTCCTCATCTTTCCCACATTACTAACTCTGACATTTCTACACTTGATAATCTATCCAAGTTTCATTTCAGAGCTATCCCTGCAACATCTCAGAGTCTTAAAAACTATGCAGACTGCATCATTAAACTATTATCAAATACTTATACTTTGACACTTTCTAATGGAAACATACCTGTTGAGTGGAAAACTATAAAAATATGAATGCTCTTCCCAAAATTGCAAAAATAGCCAGTCCTGAACATTTTAGGTCTATAGCCAAATTTTATCCACTTGCAAAAGATACTAGGAAAGTTAAAAAAAAAAATACACATGGTCTCCTATATTAATGATAGACACATTCTAAGCAATTAACAGCTTGGATTTTGGCCTTGCTTTAATACTTCTGATTGCCCTATATCAGTTCATTGGCTATATCTTGAACAAAACTGGAACATTATTTATCAATACAGGTAAATCTGTATCCTAGGAGATCTCTGAGTATGTCCTCTGGAAAGATATCCATCTTCGTCAGCTGCCCCATAGTTAATATCAGTAAACTGGCAATTAAACCTGTCTGTTTTATTTTTGAGTGAGAATAGATTATACTTAAGAGTAAGTTTAAGCTGTATAGATCATATAAACTATTGCAGGAATTAAACTTTAGGGAACAGCTATACAACCGCTTGAGATTTCGTTGTGCGCTTCATTAGTTTGTATGATTATTGCAAAGATAAAAGCCAATGGTCCAGAGAAGGGACTGGATGCTACTGCTTTTGCAGTAGCAGTGGAGGTGTCCAAGAATGTGCTAACTCAGCTATAAAAGATAAATGGTAAACTGTCAAAGTTCATGGTGAAAATGAATATGATCAAAGTAAATGTGGATATATTTATTTACGACTAAGTAGACATTTGTTATTGCAAAAGAAGAACAAGGCAGTGAAGCAGCAAGTTAATAGTTCCAAGGAAAGGTAACAAGGTTTACTTCAAAGCTGCCTGAATGAAAGGACAAGGTGAGGACTACTCAAATCTGTGAGTAAATGGAGTTCCAGACAGGGAAGAAGGATTGAATGGAGTAGATAACATTAAGGACAGCATGATGAAATGTTCTTGTAGCCAAGCAAAGAAAATTAATGGTCTCATAGCTAAGCAAAGAAAATTAATTTGGAGAGGGCTTATAGGTTGCCTTCATCAATTTTGGGGTTTATAGTTGGATGACTTCTAATGTCAAGACGCTGTTGCTGTCTCAACTATGGTAGCCTAGCAAAATCTGCTGTATAAGAAACAGGAGAATATTTTTTGACAATGACTTCAATGTTCAAATGGAAAAATAACGGGTATGATTTCTCTGTTATGTGAGCATGTCAGATTAAAAGCTTAGAGTTAATGTATCCAGCTCTTTTAAATGTTTGCGTCCATCTTGAATTAATTTGTTCGCAGACGAAGAACTGTCAATGGACAGTGTATCCCAGCATGTAATTGTAAAAGGAAATGTGTTCTACAGGATCTGGAGGAAGGAAAAGGGAGACACAAACTCACCACTTACACAAGACATGTTAATACATGATAAATGTCTCAAATACTCCCCAGAAGTGTTTAAATAACCCGGAACTGCTATCCTACATTCAGCACAATCAGTTTTTAAATGTTTTGCCAGCTAAATGCCATTAGGTTTATGACTCAATGGGACTCAATTTAGTTTTATTCAATTTTATTATATACATGTGACATTTTAATGTATTATCTATCAACTACAGAAATACAAATTGCAATTTTATAGTTGCTATTATTTGATAATCACTAGATTTCAGCTACTGCAATGATTACTCTAAAATTTGACTTCCTGTACAATAATGATGCCAAATAATGTCAAAGGGCTCAGATGAATTAGGCTAATTAGGCAGGTTCATATTATTGTGATGAGGAAAGGATTGCTTTATTCTCATGAAGATATTTTTTAATTGATGTTACCTACTGATATGAGTATTGTTTGGATGAGACAAGCAAAGTAAATGTTGCCTTGGGAAATAATAAATCAGTGTTTGTTCTTCTGATATATAAGAGGTTATATGTAACTTGAAATATTTGGATTGTCGCTGACATTAAGAAATGAAGATGACACTATGGCATAATTTGAGGGTATACGTATGGAAATGGATTATGTACACACTGGAAATATGAGATGAGGGATATCCTATGCATGTACATATCTCGGGCATGTACGCATCTTGGGCAAGGACGTCACTGTAGTGAGAGAGTGCTGCTTTGAACTGAGATGATCCCTTCTGATAATATGACATACAGGGTTTTCAAATATGCATAACGTGGAACCAAAGCAATTGCACTGAAAAAGAACTGCTTGTAGAAGAAGGTGGCCACTCTTCACATCTGACTCTAGCTTTTGGGCATAATGTATGGACCGCTGGATTGCACCTCAGACAGAGATAACTCTCTGACAAGGAAGTGCCAAAGGGCCCTAATGAGGTGTCTCACAGTGCTTGGTTCTCCAGCTGGGGTGCCTTATATGCAGAGTCTGATGTGTCTTCTGTGTTTACACAGGTTTTTGTCAAATTCTCCAGTTTTTTCCTGTACCCCAAATATATGTTATGGCCAAATTGGTGATTCTCCAAACTGCCTGTAGCTATACATATTGTGTGTGTGTGTGTGTGTGTGTGTGTGTGTGTGTGTGTGTGTGTGTGTGTGTGTGTGTGTGTGTCAGCATTTGCACACATCCTATCCAGAGTTATTTTCTATGGCCTGTTCCTGAGTAAGTCTGACGAGCCTGATCTGCAAGGCCATGGAACGTATTATCATGGAATTTATAAACAAAGACATTGGCAACCTTCAGACACTGGACCCCACCCAGTTTGGGTTTGTGAAGGGCCGATCTTGTCTCCTGAACCTAACTGACTTCTTTGAATCAGTCTTCAGAGCTGTGGACGAGGGTAAGGTGGTCCACACAGCTTATCTGCACCTCGCCAAGGCCTTCAACACTGTCCCCCACTCTGGAATCATAGATAAACTTACTAAGCTGGGCATTAATCCCTACATCATTTGATGGGTTGCCAAATGGCTTACTGACAGAAGAACTTACACTGTAAAAGTAGCTGACTCCAAATCCAGCTCCAGACAAGTGACAAGTGGAGTACCTCAGGGTTCAGTCCTGGGACCACTCTTGTTTGGCATCTACTTCTCTGAAGTACAGGCCAACACTAAGGGGCTCTGGCTAACAAAGTTTGCAGATGACTGCAAACTGGGAACCATTATTGAATCCCCAAATGATGTGGATATTCTACAAAAGGGCCTTACAGAAACAGATGCTTGGTGCCAGAGCCATGGGCTCAAGCTCAGTTCCAAGGAATGTATAGTTATCCCCTTTGGGAAAAACATATACCCATGAATTACCACATAGGTGGCAGTACACTAAACACTGAAAGTGTGATAAGAGACTTAGGAACACAGGTGGGCAGTGGTCTCATCTTCGATAACCACATCACCACAACAGTCAGGAAATCCTTCTATGTGGCACACCTCATCACTAAGGGCTTTTCATCCAGAAAAAAGGAGGTCATTGTCCCACTGTACTCATCCCTCATTAGACCCATTATAGAATACAATGCCCTGTTTGTTATGTATCTCTCAAGACATCTGCAACAACTGGAAAGGCCACAGAAATCTCTCACTAAAAGAATCACAGGCCTAAAGCAGATGCCCTATGCTGACCGTCTAAAAAACTCCAGCTATACTCTGTTGCATATCGTCTACTCAGAGGCGACCTCTGCTTAACGTACAAGGCCATGTCAAACCCAGAGCTGCTGGACATGCTACAGTTAAAGAAATCCCAACCCCTCAAAGCCACACACTCCAGGGATCTAAACCTTGTCATCACAGTGAACAAAACATGCTGGAGGGATAGGTTCCTGATCCAGAGACTCCCCAGCCTCTGGAATAGACTGCCAATACATGTCAGGCAGAGCGGCTCTTTGGCCCACTTCAAAAGGTACCTTGACGATTGGATGAGAGATGGGAAATTCACCTTGGGGATCATGTCAGTCACCCTGCTAGACAGGGGTCCAGGGAAGTAAATATTGTGGGAAGAAATAGCCAGGGAATTGTTATAGCTAGGCTTGTATAGGCCCTAGGGCCGATAGCCTAGTACCAACCTATTAACCTATGAACCTATGAGTGAATAGATAGGTTCTAGCACTCTTGTTACACTTAAGTGGATACTAAAAAATACATTAATAAATACATTTTATATTGCCGGCATTAAGAGGACTACTGTTCCTCTTGCAGAAATCATATAGTGTACTAAAGAGCTGTGAGACTGGCTTGCTGTTGGTGAGCACCACAATGTCAGAAATTTTTCAGGCCTTACAGTAGATGGGCTTAAATTTATAAAACATTGAATCTTGTTTCAAACAATGATATATGTACACATAAAAAAGAAAACCAGCCAGTGTAACATTTTCATTATTTCAAATGAATACATATACATTTTCTTTTTAACAATCACATACTTTTTTTTTAAATTTCTGCCATCCCTAAACCCCACTCCTCTTCCAGAGCATTATTCTGCATGTATCATTCCCATAATTTTAGTTTATTCCAATGTAATTAATGCATCCCTTTTTATAAAGACCCCATCTCCAGTTTTTTTATTTCCATTACACATTCAGTACCTCAGTTACAGTTGGTTTATACTTTGATTGCCATTTCCTAGTAAATACTTTTTAAGCATCCAATAGCATTCAACTTAGTAAGGTCTTACTATGTCTAGACAATTCAGATCCTATATCCTGCCTTAAAAGAATCATTTCCTTGGTTACAACAATTTGTTCCCACATTTCTGACAAAGTACTCTACAGGACATTTTTAAAATTTACCAACTTGTTTCTTTCCTTCCCAAAAACATGTTCCCAATTATCTCTCTCTTTCCCATCACACCTGCAGCATTTGCTATTTGCCTGAAGAAAAAAAAACAACTCCCTGAAGTCTGACTGCAGTATAGTATACCTATGCAAACACTTCCTTGTGCATATTGTTACATACCTGGGAGCCATACATATGTTTTCCACTGTTCCTTTGTAAACTGCCTTTCCAGTCTATCTTCCCAAATCTTTTCAAACCTCTTTGGGATTTTTGCAGTTGCCATGTAACATTTTATATGCCTACTAATTATCCCTTTTTTAATAGGATAGTATGTTCTAGACTCCCTTAGCCCTTACTCATCCCTTTTTCTTTGCCTATACTCTATTATCAATCCCTGGTAGAGAAGGCAGTTTCTAACTTGCTATCATACCTCTGCTTGGCCTAATACCACTCTTTAACCTTTCCCTCTCTATTTGATCCTGATATCTTAGTTTCTTTGCTAAGTTTCTCCAATACATTCTGGCACCCCCCCCAGCCAATTCTCTATATCCCTACTTAAAGTCATCCTTGTTAGTAAAATCTCATTGCTTCACTCTGGTGTTGACTTAGATCTTAGAATCTTTCATCTATCTATTTATAACTCCACTTTCCACATTTCTGCAATTGAGGTTGGGGTTTCACATCAACAGTGAGAATCATTTGGAACCAATGTTCACACCACTGGGTAATTTAGTTCTCAGAATGCTTTCTGCAGTTTTATGAATTTAATATCCTATATAGCTGTATGTTATTTCCTCTTAAGGACCTACATCCAAATGCTATCTTCTTCTCATTTCTTGATCCCCCTTTCCTCAATTTCATCATTATCCCTTTCCACTTAGATTTATAAACTACTCCTTGTTTTATGTATCTCAGCCTTAAGTATTACTTCAAATCAGGTAATCCTAAACCATCTTGTTCTAGGGGGAGAGTCAAAATATCTTACTCATCTTACTTATTTCTTGCTCTCTTTCTCTCCCAAATAAATCCCTTCAACTCTTCATTAATTATTTCCCATAACTTCTCTGGTTGATAAAAATATGTCCAACCTGTAAATAAAACTAAAGCAGCTAAAACATTTTCACTGCATGCATCTTCCTATCCATTTCCATACTCATGAACTTCTAATTTCTTGATTTTTATATTACCTTTTGCTTAGTCTCTTCCCACATATCCTTAGCGGCAATAACAGAATACCTTTAACCATATATGTAAGTAGTATGTCTTATCACATCCCTATAATATAGGAATTGAAGAACAACAAATTTATGGGGTTGTACATAATTTACCTCTATATGCCTTGTTTCATCTTCATCAATTTTATATCTCCAAAAGACTTGAAACTCTCTCAGAATATTCTGCAACACTGCAATGTCCATTTGTGGATTTCTCAAGTACAGAATAATATCATCTGTTAATACAACTAACTTCTCCTGATTACCATAAAATTGACTTTGTGAGTCACTTACTTTCTTTCTTAGTGGTTACAAATACAAGCAAACAACAAAGGAGAAAGAGGGTGCCCCTGTCTGGTTTGTCTGTTCAGACTGATCTTAAAGAAGAGGAACCCCCCAACCTTAGTACTTGTTTCACACCCTTTGTATATCCTCCTAATTAATCCCATTATTCTATCAGGGAATACAAGTACTACCATTGTTCTACTCAAACTCCCAACCGATTCTATCAAATGCTTTCTCTGTGTCAAGACCTATCAACAATTGTAGGTTTTTTAACATTTTGCTTCATTTTTCCAGTAGTGTTGCAAATGTTTCGTAAGACACTACTGATCCATATCTATCAACTTTGGCAATATCTTTGTCATTTTCTTAGCTAGCAAAGACACACATAGTTTATAATCATGGCTTAAAATTGAAATGGGTCTGTATGAAGCTTGGTCTGAAGAGTTCAATATTACAATTTTATCTAATCTCTTCCTATCTTAGCTTAGCAAAATACCTGTAATATCTGTCCAAGATCTCCGGTCATTTTTCTTGTGATAGGCACTCTAAGTTTGACAGCAACTCTTTCTGCTTTCGCTTGCCCAAGTCAATGTGCTTAAAGTTTGTGTGGTCTGAACTTCTTATTAAAAATAGTTGCTTAATAGCAACATTTCTAAATTCATTCATATTATCCAAATATTCCTTGATTTTCCCTTTAGCACTCTGCAGTTACTTCTCTTCTTGTTCTATAAGATTTCCCTTATTTTGCAATACTTTAACCTTTATTAACCAGTATAAATAATTCCTATTGCTTCTTTTCGATATTTCTTTCTGTTTTTCTTATGTGTTTTTTAACTACACTTCATTTCCTTCCACTCACTAACTAGCCCTTCTGAAGAAATTTATATCTTCTCCAAATAATCATCAAATCATTTCCACTGCCCATTCCTTAAATTCCATTATTTTTAATAAGTAAATAGGCTTCATTACCCTGTATCTTCATCTTAGTTTTTATTGGTTCATGATCTGAAGTGGTTATTGGATGTGTGTGAAAGCTTCAATTAAATGCACAAGCTCTTGGGAAATACCATTCCTTTCCTGTCTTTGCTACTTACTGTACCTTAGGGAATAATATGTAAGTTCTGTCTGAGTTCCAGCTACTGAATTCACATCTTCATTACCAAATATTCTTATATATCCCTTCAGAAATATATCCTCATTATTTCCTTTCTAGGTTTCCTGACACATCCTCACTATGCAAAGCAAGCTGCAGTCACCATCCATAAATAATATTCCAGCTGAAAGCTGATTATTTATCCCAACAATTCTCACATATTCCTTCAGAAATATAACCTCTTTTGCTATATTTCCCATTTTAGGTTTCCTGATATATGCTATAGTAATTCTCCCCTGCCACATAACCTGTTAGTATGACAAATTTTCCATTAATTGTCTTTTTTCTCTTCTGCTACTATTTAAGCCCGTTTGGAATCAATATTATTACTTTTTATTTTTATTTTATTTATTTAATTTTATTTAACATTTGTTGACCGGGAATGTCCAACTAGGTTCCACAGAGCCTGTTTTCAGCGGAGGCCTGGGGAGAAATGCTCCAGATGCATGTCTTTGGAATGTGGGAGGAAACTGGAGTACCCGGAGGAAACCCACGCGAACACAGGGAGAACATGCAAACTCCACACAGAAGGCACCCCAGCCGAGAATCGAACCGGAGAACCTCTTGCTGTGAGGCGACAATGTTAACCACTGCACCACTGTGCTGCCCCTTTATATTACTGTCCCTTTTCCTGTCCCTTACATTCAGCGAAATGTCCAGCCTGAAATCACTTTTTTGTCAAATTCACATGCTCATTTCAATCCAAATGCATCCACTGGAACATTACTATTTGCATCCTAAAATTGTTAATATAATTCAATACTCTTTTCTTTTTATATTCCCTAACAATATGGATGGGATATCCATTGTGATACAAAAGTATTACTCTTGCCTATTATACATGATAGTTCTTTTGAATACATAGGTAGATTCGTAGGTAGTTATAGAGGTCCAACAGACCACTAAGGAGACTTGCCACACAGCACGTTCTAGTTAGGTGATGTTTGTGTAGTTATCTGAGTATATTTGTGTCATTCTATGTATCTGTGCTTCCAAAATTATGTGTTATATGTATGTGTGTGTGTGTGTGTGTGTATGCATGTGTGCATGTGTGTGCGTGTGTGTGTGTTTGTGTGTGCGTGTGTGTGTGTGTGTGTGTGTGTGTGTGTGTGTGTGTGTGTGTGTGTGTGTGTGTGTATGCGTGTGCGTGTGTGTGCGTGTGTGTGTGTGTGTGTGTCAAAGACTTTCTATATGTGTGACAGACTCTGTGTCCATATCTCTGCATCTGTCTGTGGGGAAGTTGTAATGGTTTGCACTGCATATGCCTGACAACAATTGTCTAAAATATATTACTAAGGATGCAATTATGCATTTGGAGTCAAACATTCCCTTAACTGGTGGCCTCATGTGTGCATGTGTGTATGTGCGTGTGTGTGTGTGTGTGTGTGTGTGTGTGTGTGTGTGTGTGTGTGTGTGTGTGTGTATGTGTGTGAGAGCGTGAGTGTTTATGAGATCATGTGTATGTCTGAGTCTCTCTAAGTATGTAAGAAATTGTTTATCTGTGTTTCCCATATGTATGCATGCACGTGTACTGACCATGAATAACATTATACACAGGCCAACCTGGTTGCTGTATAGGGCACAGGGTTTGCAGGTTTTCTTTCTCCTTATTTATCTATTTATTTATTTGTTTTTTACAGCTATGTTTCTTTGCTGTAAAAAATAAAGCAATAAAGTGCTCCTGCTGAAAGAAAATGTACTTACAGTGCAGCTAGTGTGCCATGGTATGGTGCTCCAGTCGACTTGACATTCAAGTCATGTCATATTACATTAAACTTGAGCATTGTGAGGTCACAGAGTACAGACCTTGGAATGTTCAAATGTAGGCACAAATCCACCTGAAGGAGTTTTTTGTTGTTGTTTGCAATGAGAAGTACGAATCTCTGAAGCAATTTACCAGAAAAAGAAATTACAAGGGAGGGAGATCAAAATAATGAGATAAAATCAGGGACATTCTGTAAAATTCTGGATGGATGAAAAGAAAGGAATGGTGTGGTGAGATAAATGTTACTTTTTCTAAAATTATGATGTCAATGATCAATCACATATTATTTTGCATGTACACACTAAAATTTGGCAGGCTGCTCTCTTATGTAGTTGCTTCATCTCATCACCATTTAAAACTATGTCACATATATCAAGATGTTTGCTTCAATGAAAACACTCAAACAAAAAACTGAATAGATTTTTAGAACCCCCACCCCCCTTTAACATGCAACACATAAAACTATGTACATTTTCAAAAAACTAAGTTTACCCATCCATAAAGGATCAGTTGTCCCAGATTAATGGCTGCACCACAGGCACTTCCTCCTCCTCTAAAATTAAGTTTGCCCAAAAGCATATGTTAGCGCCCATGTTCCTACTTTCACTGACTGATTGCTACCTGGACTTTTCTTGTCTATTGCCCTCACTGATGTGAAAAACATTTTGCATGCTTTCAGTAAGCAGTAACATTTATCCCTAAAAATGTGTGCTGGCTATCTTGAAATAAATAAATAAAAATAAATTGTGCACTGTTAAATTAAATGCATTAAAGTATTAAGGCTGCTGATGAAGCAAATGCTTGCACAACTTATTCAGTTCCCACGTTTTTCACCAAACTGTTTGCCACTATATCTTTAAATGTCAAGTATAATGCACTGTGTGCAGTTCACTCAGAAAATACTGTTTAGACCTCTCATGATTACCTGCATGCACTTATAGATGTGTTGTCTCCACCTAGAAACAGTTACTGAGAAAAATATCTTTGCAGATGTATGAAATAATATTTGTAAATTTCACATAGAATACAATGCTCAGACCCCTCATAATTAAATGCTTGCACCTGCAGACCTTTTGCCTGCCACTGAGAGCATTTGCTAATAGAAGGTTTGCAAGAAAGAACTACCATTTCCTATGCCTTTTATAACTTTGCCTTCTTTTTTCAGGTTTAAAAAAATTGCTTATAGCTTAACTCAAGGTCATTTATCAAGACACCCCCCTGTAAAAATTGAAAATATTATATTAGAGGCAATTTTCTCTTCTTTCACTCAGTCACCAACTTTCCACACATTGCAGAGCCTCTAGTTACTATATTCAACTTAGATACTGCTGAAGCTGTGCCACAAGGGCCAACTTTCAAACTTTTTCGCTGAGGATTTTGTTTTTGTACAGTAGCCTCTGATCACTATTTTCAACCAAGATACTGCTGAAGCTTTACCACAAAGACCAACTCCCAAACATTTTCATTGAGAATTCTGTCTTTATGCAATAACCTCTGGTCACTATATTTGACTGAGATACTGCTGAAGCTCTGCCACAAGGGCCAACTCCAAAACTTTTTCAGTGAGAATTTTGTCTGTGTACAATGTAAGCAAACTTAACTTGAAGGTCCTTGCTGTGTGTTAACATTGTCTAGTCCAATACATGCCTGCCTGTGCTTGAAATGTGTTTCTATCATCCCCCCAACAGAGTTGCCCTTGGACTCCAAGGACCACGTACTAAGTTGGCTACTGTCCTTTATCTTAAACAATAGATTACACTGTATATGCCAGTTACTTACTCTTCTTGGCTAACAGTTTTCTACATTCAGGAAATGAAATAAACCCTGTTCTACTTGGTATCTCTCTTCTAATTGCTTTCTGTTCCCTATAAACTCATTACTCTCTGTTATAGTTTGACCTGAAGGTAGAAGCCCACTATGCCACCCTATCCCCAATTCCTACACCCCCCTGCTTACTCTACAAGTATACTTCCCACACACACATTGCACTTGTGGATCCTATTCCATAACTCTCCCAAATTACCTATTATCATGCAAACACACATTTGTTTTTATCTAATTCTCAACTTCCATTTAATCTTTTAGCACCATTTCCAACTACCTTTCTCCCTCCCATACTTTTTTTCTATATACATTCACAGTCACAGTCACATCCCCTCCTTAACAGCACCTATATATCCAACCTTGTATCTTCTATTTTTCCCAAATAATCCCTCACTTCTTCCTATTTTAAATATATTCTTAATCTCTAACCTTTAAACTCCACCATTCCTTACATTCCAGAGAAGATACAAGGACAACCTAACTCTCTTCCCTCATAGAAAATAGTTCTTTCCCACCTATCCTATATCCGCTTTCAGACTCTGCCACCACTAAATATCCTTCTATCCTGCTACTTCTTTTTCCTTCTTGAGCACTACTTTCCCACTACATGGCAAGTATAGCATACAGATCCCTTTACTTAATCATGCTACTCCTTACCTTATCATTTATTCTTCTGTTACTGGGCCAACTTTCATCCTGCCATGACTCTATAACATTGTTCAACATATCTCCAACTTTGTCCCAACCACCTATTCATACTTCCTCCCTACACACTCCACACATCACACCAAACCCTGTTTAATGACACCCCTCATCTTTACTTCAAATATAGACTGATTAACTGCATTTCAACTCAAACCAGAACACAATTAGGTGGAAAAATATTCTCCAAAAACAAGTATCAATAATTCCCCAATATACTAAAATCATTATAAGAGAAGACATTCACTCTAACCCTGGCCCATCCTATCACAATGAACATTAAAACAATTCTCTTCCGCAAACTACTCTAACCCTACAATGGTCAACCCCTAACTCAGTTAATCTAACTTTTATTGCTATAAATGTTAGACACTTAAGAAATAAAACTCCTGAACTACAAGCCTGGATTATCTTTTTGCTGTAACTGAAACGTGGCTTAAACCCAGAATGAACAACTCTGAAGTTATACCTCCTGTCTATAATATCATCCATAATGACCATACACACAGGAAAGATGGTGGTATTGCTTTAATATTCCCCAACAACTACCACATTTACCTCTACAACAAACTAATACCAACATTAATTTCAGTAGAGCTTCTCATTGCTTTCCTGAAAATAAGCAATTATAAACAAATATGTATTACTGTTCTTTACATACCTCCTGATGACAACACAGCTATATTGAAAGGTATCCTACACTGGGTGTCAATAACAATTCCAGAAGAAATGATACTACTAGGAAACAATACTACCAGGTGATGTTGATGTCAATTGGTTGTACATAAACTCTTAACTCCCCTACATCTAGCCTGAACTTATATGCTTTCACACAACGAATTAACAGCCCCACACATTATAACAAGACAACAAATTCTCTATTAGATTGGATCCTAATATCAGACCCTAGGAAACACATCTCCACAGGTACAATGTCAGACTCTATCAGTGATCATCTCCCAATCTATATGACTAGACATCTCACACATCCAAATAAACAGCATATTTATAAAACAACAAGCAAACTTCCAAGATTAACCCAGAAGTGTTCAATACTAGACTATCATCTATTAACTAGAACTTCCTAAAAGTCCTCTAACTTAGATGATGCTTTAACTGAATTTGATATAACTTTTTTAAAATATCCTAAATAGCCTTGCACTTCCTAGAAGGAATAAACTAAAAACAAATAATGCAATTTGGCTATCCAAAAAGAGTAGAATGCTAATGCAGGACAGAGAAAAAGCATGGAAAGAATGGCAGAAATATAAAACACATCAGTATCTTGAATACTTCAGGATGCTTCACAATCATACTAAAAAAATAAATGAAGACAAAATATATAATAACTCTCAGAATAGTACTAAACACAACCCTAAAAAATTTGGACAGCCATGAAAGAAATCCTACATTCCAGACAAAAATTCAACCCAAAGCCCTATCTGAATAAACTCACCACTCGAAACTGCAATACAGTTCATCTCTTATTTTATAGATAGAATAGCATATCTAACTAAGGATTCCTCAACATCTAATCCTAACCCTACCCAACAGCCACATATCACCACATCCACTTTCAGCTTCAAACTTATGCCCACATCCTATATAAAACCACTTTTAAACAAACTTAAACCAAGCTCTTCTTCAGCTGATGACCTTCCAAGCAAGTACATAAAATTGGCAACCATTAGCAATGCCTATCCCATCTCAGTCCTTATGAATAGGTCAGTCTGGGAATCCCAAGTCCCCTGTCCCTGGAAAAAGTCTCACATTATCCCTCTGCACAAAACAGGAAATTCAACAGACATTAATGACTTTAGACCTATAGCAGTCTTATTTCCCCTTAAAAAATGTGTTCAAAAACAATTGCTATACTATCTACTGCAGGAAGAAGTTCTGTCCCCTATACAACATGGCTTCCATCCTTCCCACAGTAGTAGCACTGCCCTTCTAACTTATATAGATACTGTCAATGAAGCTAGAGATAATGGCAAACTAGTCTCTTCCTTTTTTTCTAGACTTGTCAAAAGCCTTTGACACAGTTTGTCACAGCAAACTTCTACTTCAAATGTCCTCACTAGGTTTCAGCCCACCCTTCTGTGGTTCAAAAGCTGCCTGTTCAATAGGTATCAGTTAGCAAAATGGAACTCCATGCTCTCTCCTTACCTCCCAGTCACCAACGATGTACCACAAGGCTCTATCTTTGCTCGCTCCTCTTTAACATTTTCACCAACACCCTCTATACATCCACACAACAGGCCACCCTAATACAATACGCAGATGATTCCACTCTCATTTGCACATCTAACAACATAGTACACCTCCATAAAATAACTCAGAAAGCTTTAACAGCCACTGAAATGTGGCTTTGTAACTCACAACTCATGCTCAGCCTCAAAAAGTCCAAACTACTACTTTTTTCCCTCAAATGCTTCTCTCATGAAAAAAAAAATATATAGTCTTCTTTCTTGATAATACAGCCACTAAAGTCACTTCTCATAGCAAATTATTAGTGGTGACAATGAATGATAAGCTTACATTTGACCTGCATATACAAAGTTGCCTAAGAAAAACTCATAAAAAACTAGGGATGCTTTACAGGGACAAAAAATTTCTCATCAACACAATTAAAACTACACTTGCCACTACTTATCTCCTCCTCACACTTCTTTATCAAATACCCCTTTAAGAACCCACCACTGTATAGCACTAAAAACACTAAATTGGTTAGAACTGTCTCATCAACTAACATATACACAGCTTCTTACCACCTATAACATTATCCAGCATCCATTTGCATGTCCAGCACTAAAAAACATTCTACACAACTATGTTCTCAGTTGGTCATTGCGATCTAGTGACCAAACATTCCTGTCTGTATACAAATGTATCAAATCTGCTGGGCATTGTCTGTACTTATATAAAGTTGCTAAGGCCAGGAACTCCTTACCTCTATCCATCAGGTCAATACCCTCCTTCCCATCTTTCAAAACTACTCAAAGACTTCCTAGCTAAAATCTGGCTCTGTTCTTGCTCAAAACCAGAATAAACTATATCCCTTAATGTGAAAAGTACCTTTTCATTCCATATACATATACACAGTTGGACGTTCCTAGTAATCAATGTCAGTAAATAAGTAATACCACAGTAAGGGACAATGAGTATCCTCCTACATCCTAATGTATTGAAGTAATAGAACATGAAGAGGTGGAAGTTTATTTAAACAAATACAGCTAGCTAACCACCTGTCAACACAGACTTACAAAATGTAAATGTATCATGGCTGGTTACCTCCAACTGGCTGACAGTCTTATTTAAGGTAGATAGTTTTGCAGATCTTACCAGAGTATTTCATGTGGTCAGCCAAGAAATATTTCTGCATACTCTGTCTGCTCTAGACTTTCCTGAAAGCCCAATAAAATGTCTCACTTATTATCCTAGTAGTAGTCTAGGATAATGTACCTACCTACTTTATGCAGATGATTTGCTGGTATACTCTTCTCCTTACACTACGTAGACACAGGGGATAACTCAAGAAATAATATGAAGATGGCTAACAGTAATCATGACCAAAACCAAGTCAATGTTCTATGGTATGCAAGCCAAGCTTAAACAGGTTATAAAATCTATGCACTTCAAATATTCCAATGGAAATACCAAAAAAAAAAAAAAAAACTCTAGGCTTGAAGTACCTGGAAATGTGTCTCAACCTATCAATGTCTGTGAAAGTATGAGTAAAATGACAAAAACTGGGATAAATATGCAGCCATATCTGGGCCTGTGACACTTGCATTTTTTTTTTTTTGTCCGAAGGCTCATGTTGTTATATAAAGATACCCTTATGTCACAGTTAACAGTCTTGTTATCTTACACCATGCCTCAAGCAAATGTCATAGATAAAATTCAGATCCTACCTATTAGAATCTTAGGTCCACAATGCTGACTCCAAAAAGTGGTCATCATCGTGCTTCCATTAGAATGGCAGATTGGCTCCCAGTAACAGAACCTATCATGTCTTCCTGTAGCCCACAAACTACAACTGAGAAAGGAATTTTATAACCTGAGATTCAGAATAAACTGGAGCTACTGACCTCATTAACTTATACTACAGGCTGTATGCAAGTGATTGCCCTTTCTCAGTCCTGAGGCCATCTACCTGGGGCCATTTTTCTAAGGACACTGTAATCAATAATTGCTCTAATCAATGCTGAGTATAGGGAAGTGATTACCTCTTTACACCATGAAGATATATTGCAATTAGTTGTGTTAAATAAAAGTGATTTTCTGACTACCACTGTCAAAAGAGAGGGAGTTATTAACCCAGGTTCCCAGATCCTTGACTACACATTTAGTTTAAAAATGGTGTGTTGTCTATAAAGTATGATGAATGGTAGGGTTATATGCCAGACGTGACAATATATGAGTTTTTAACATTTAGTCTGAGCTTATATTTAGTATGCTAAAAGTTTTCCAGGAAGAGTTCATGCTGGAGGGATGGGGTATCAGACGTTAACTTAACAACAACCCCCAGTTTGCTGTCATTAGCAAATTTTGCTAGCCATACCTCTTGGCTTTTTGCTTGGTGATCTGACAATTAAATCCAAACAGAAGAGCATGCAGGACTGAGCCCTAAGGGATACCACTGGTCACTTTCCTACATTCTGATGACAGTCCTGCAACACTCACAGTATGGGTCCTTTCTTTCAGACAGTTTGATATCCATCTTACTACATATTGGGCAATTATTAAAGCATTTAGCTTCTGTGTGATGCCAGCATGGGGAATGGTGTTGAAGGCCTTGGCAAGATCAAGATAAGCCATTTGTAACAAATGGCCATAGAGTTCAAACTCTGTTACCTTTCTGAAGAAATTAATCATATTCAGTAGATAGGATCTGCCTTTCACAAAGCCAAATTGATGGGGGTTAAATCAAATAATATTCCTTATCGTAATTAATAAGCCAAATTATAATACATTCCATGGTTTTGCAGATGAGGCCTGTAAAACTGATAGAGATGTAACTATTTGGGTTGGTAATAAAGTCATAGTTACAGAGGGACATCATATCTGCAGAGCACCACACATCAGAGATGAAACCAGTAGCTAAACTTAGATTAAACAGTTTAAGTAGTGGGTCTGCAAGGCAATGATTAACATTGTTAGTTATGTGACTGTTACTGTTAAAGTGACACCATGACTCCATGTGTAAAAATGTGAAAAAGATGGACAGATGGATTGATATTGTCAGGTTCAATGCATAAAGTATTTTTTGTTTTGGTTAATATCTTCATTAAATGATCCTACAGATAACTGGGGAAGTAAGGGATTCAGATATTCCCGAGTTGTGGATAAAAGTTTTCAGGGTGAAGCAGGCATTGAATGTGTTTGCATGGATGTTGCCAATGTTTATTGTGGCAGAATAAGAGGTGACATTTTGAATAAGCTGAGCAATGCAGGGTACTGCTTTTGACTTATCTGACATATGTAAATAAAGGTTTATAATCATTATTGGCTTTAAAGAACAGCCTAAGTTTATGGGGTCTTTTAGCAGATCTGATGATGGTGTTGATTTTTTTTTTTTGTGATAATGTTTTTGATATTTTCCTTGAGAAGAAGGATTTTATATATGCTAAGGAGTTTCTTTCTTTAGTTGTGTTTATTTATGGTAGTGGACTACCAGTGTGGTTTAATTCTGAATTTGATATGATACTTGGTTTTGGTAGGACTGCCAGCTCTATACATTTTTCTAAATGTTTGTAGAATTCCTTAGTGAAGCTTCTTGCAGTATCATGGTCATGGGTGGTGCAGTCAAAAGTGAAATTTGGTATCTTATCATAGACTAGCTTGAGGTTGATATATTTGCAGTCTTTAAATTCAGTGGGGTTTGCTACAGGGGCTTTTGGAAGTTTAAAGGAGAAGATCACAAGTGTGTGGTATGAGTTCACTGGTAAAGGAGATACCTTAGGAGCAGTGCAAGAGTTAACCTTAGTGCTAAGAATAAGGTCCAGAATGCAGTGCCCTCTGGTATGTGTATTTTCCATTTCTCAATGGAGTTTTTGTTTATAAATTTTAGTAACTTTTGGACATATCCTACACTGGAAGTATAGGTGTCCCAGTTTTATTGAAAGGTAGCTGAAGTCATCCAAAATAATGGAGTTTTTGCTGACAAGGAGATAGTTTATTTATTACAATGTGGAATCTTATGTGGTCATTAGAGGACAAGAAAAATAATTCTATCTAGAGGGATCTGTAGTTCAGTGAGTTTAGACTGTGGGTTGCTAGGGATCTTCTTGGAGGTAATATGTTCCTTAGAAATATGGAGAATCTACCACAGTTGCCACTGGGTGTGAAAGCATGAAAAGTGCTAAACCCAGGTGTAGATGGCGTGCTCTTTTTAAATTTAAACCATGTCTCACTAGCTATGCAGACATGGATGCTTTCTAAATGCAGGAGAGCCTTGAGACCAGGCAATTCACTGTTTAGATTCCTGGCACTGCGAACAGCCACTTAATGTGATCCCATTTTAGAATTGACATAGTAGTTATGCTGGAATGTCTACAGTTAGACGTTGCCCGTTCGATTCCCAGTTAGAGCGTCTTCTGTGTGGCGACTTGCGTGAACGGGCATTCCTTCATTGAAGGTTGTGCGTTAGGCCCGGCAAGCCAGCACATAAAGCTCTACTGCCAATCATTAGCGGACTGGAGTTCCGCTGTGGTGACCCCTAACCGGGAAAAGCCGAAAGACACAACAAAAAATTCTTACTATGTTAATCATGTTAGTCCCACTAGGCTAGTGTCCTCTCTTCAGTGAAGGCCCAAGGTATGGGAAATTTGGCAAGGCACTGGGAACTTCCCCTACTCTTGCAACTGCTAGGTTGTGCGAGAGGGCAGATACTTCAGCAAAGAATAGTTCCAAGATGGAGGAAAGAAGAGAGAATGCTGACAATGAAATGGAATAAGAAAATATGGAAGGTGTTGTGACTGTAAATCACGATGAAGTCATGGTGACAACATTGCAAGAAGAAAGTTTAGATACACAGGTCTTGGTAGATTTAATAAACCAGGGTGATCCAGAAAAAGGTAATGCTGCAAAATGGAGTAACATGTGGAAAGAGTGTTTGCTAAAGGAGCAAAGGACAGCACTACTGTGGAATCAAAGAAGGAAAGCAGACTGTCTCGTGATATTCATTTAGTGGAGAAATTGGCTTTAGGGGCATGCAGTGACAAAAGTGTTTCAACAAGAAATTGGCTGAAAGATTAATTTTTACAGAAGGAGTAAAAAAGACTGCCTTACAGGCTGGAAATAGTGAAACAATAAAAAAAAACACAGGAAGGAGGAAAACAGACTGAAAGAAAACAAACAGTGGCAAGATTTAAGATTTAAACTAATTAAAAGATAGACAGATATAAAGTACTTGGCAGTCTAATTGCACCAACAGGGTATAAACTGCAGGATATCACAGAAGTGTGACATTTGTGGACAGAGAATTTCTGTGACCTAACCATGAATCTTTTGCTCTGCTAAAAAATCTATGTGTGTAATGGAAAATAAAAAAAAATGAGTGTCCCTCAGAAAAGATGCATTTCTCAAAATTTATCACTGAAACAGGGAAAATACTGACTGCTCAGTTTATAACATCCAATACTGAAGAATGAACTGAAAACTGATTTTCTAACTGAATGAAACAATGTGGATGAAATAAAAAAAATGCAAAATGCAAGAAGTGTATTATAGACAGGGGTGGGAGGTTTGGTTAATGTTAAATATTTGTGAAGGGAAGGTTAAATATGTTTCAAATGTGATTGACATGGAAAAAGAGGTACTGGAAAAATGCTGGGGATACCAAAAACATACTTTTATTGTGGAGCAGAAGATCTTTTAATGCAGGAATGCACAAATAAATGATGCAGTCGATGTGGAGAAATAGGTCATACAGCTAGGAATTGTTTACCTATGTGTAGGAAATGTAATGATGTAGGTCATTTTTGGATGGATTGTCCACTAATACAGGAAGAGGGGTTAGGGAAATAAAATCACTTTTCAGATAATACAGTCTGAGCAAGATAGTGTTGATATAGATGAGGGGGAGGAGGGAATGAGAAAGATAATGAAGCAGTGGTGGATCCCAATTTTACACAGGACAGTTAAACATTAATGAGAAAAAATGCAAAAGTGAAGATGAAAAATAAGTTTGATATGCTAAATAGTTATAAGGAAGAAGACTGGGATATGGAAATAGGTGAGGAAAATAAACAGAAGAAAGTAAAATAAACAGAGGGAAGAGTGAGAAGGAGATAATCAAAAATAAAAGTCGCAACAATGAAGGATGCAAAAAAGGAAAATGATATTTTTTCATTTCTAGCAGTAAATGTAAACAGTAGAAATGAAATTAGAGGCTTGATAGTAACAAAATGGTATAAAGCAATAAACATGGTCATTATTACAAAGACATGCATCTGGAATGTTTTTCCCTGTGTCTACGCTGAAAATTGGCTTAGTTCCAAGTCAGACTTTCCCGGTTAACAAATGATAAATAAATAATAATAAAATAAAATAAATACATTATATGTTTGTTAGATACAAGATACATTAGAAAAGAGACAATAAAATTGCAGCTGTCTGGGGAAATACAATTTTTTGGTCAGTAGGAAATTAGATGTGCGCAAGCATAATAATTATAATAAAAAGCGAGGAACTAAAAATAATGGACAGAACAGTAGTTATACCAGGAAGACTTGTAGTATGTGATATAAAAAAGAAAAGAGTTGGAAGACTGCGTGTTATTTATGCATATTCAAAATATGACAGCAGACGAAAAAATGCTTGAAGAGATAAAAAAGTTTATGGTGGTGATTATGTCAATAATTATCATGGGGATCTATAACTGTAACTTAAGGAAAAATAGCTCAATACATAAAAGCTTGCCAGATGTTATTAAATGTGGTGATTTAATATTAAGGGAAAATAAATGCTTATCAGAGAGGTATATCTGAAAGAGAAATAAATTATGTTTTTTACTCAAAAGATGTGAAAGAAATAATGGGTGTGTGAAGACAGAATTTTCTGATTAGTGTGGGAAGAAATAGCCAGGGAATTGCTATGGCTAGGCTTGTATAGGCCCTAGGGCTGATAGCCTAGTACCAACCTATGAACCTATGAACCTATGATCATACAGCAATATGGGTTTTAGCAGGAGATAATAAAAAGGTTGGCAGTAGTCACCAATTTATTAAAACAGCAAAAAAGAGAAGTTGTGATATGAGCATATGATTATGATGGATTTTTATAGAATTTAGACTTTCTAGTGAGTTGTACATAAAATAAAATACAAACAGATATATTTAAATGTTGAAATAGAACAAAGAAAAGAGAATAAAAATATAGATACATTTTGAATGAGCTTGAAGGTTGAAGTTGAAAAAGGAAGTAAAAAGGTAAATGAGTTAGAAAGGGCAGGAGGGAGGGTTGGTAACCTCACAGATAAAAAGGTATAGAATTTGATTCTTAGTTCTAGTTATTAGCTAGGCTTGCAATAGTCTGTAGACTGAAAACTTAATATTTAGCTATGAACCTATGTGAAAAATAGTAAAAAATGTTAAATTATTAGTGTTTAATATATACTTTTAAAAGGAAAAAAGTAGCATTATCTTCATGTTTAGGAAAACAAGTTAAAGTAGGAGGAAGGAGAAATAGGTACAATTTATAATGAAAATTGGGGTTATTGTACATATCCAAGAATAAATTGGAAAATTATGGTGACAATTGAGAATTTTGTCTATGTGATATATAAAAAGGAGGATGTCCAAGAAGAAGCATGGAAAGTTAAAAAAGTAAAAAAACTAAGCAAAAAATTAGGAAAAGAAATAAAGGTAAAATAATTAAAAGAAATATTAACAGAAGGAAAACTGAAATTATCACTAGGCCCAGACAAACTAATTTTTATAAAGGTATGAATAAAGATGAAAAAAATTTTTTTTCATTTACTAAATGAATTGCTAACACTGTGATGAAAGAAATCTGGATGTGTTGATACAATTATATGTAAAAAAGATGACAGAAAAGATACAAACAATTGGAAACCAATAAACTTAAGAAGATTAGATTACAAAACTTTTATGAGAATTTGCAAAACGAAAAAAAAAAAAAAAAAGAATGCAGAAGGTACTGGACCAGAAGATGATGTGTTTGGAGTTAAAGGTATAGAAGTAAAAAAAATATATATGTTATTAATGGGTGAAGAAGTTATAAACTAAATATAGACAGAAATGAAGAAGCATGAATAGTAACACAATGTTGCAAAAGCTTTTGGAAGGGTTGGTCATGAGGCAATGTAGAAATACTTGAAGTATATAGTAGAGGAAAGAACAGTGAAAATTATAAAGACATGTTATAATAATTATGGCATAAGGGTGATGGTAAATGAGTGGTTTGGTAAAAAAACTAAAATGAGAAAGTGGAGCAAAGCAAAGTTGGCCCCTAAGCATGTGCCTGCTTATTTTGATAATGTATGCTATAAGGCAAAAATGCAAACATGACTTAAGAATGAGGCATTGGAAGCTGGATAGTGAGAATAAAGTACTAATATGCAGGGCATAAAGCAGATGACTTGGCTATACCTGCAAGAAATAAGGTATAGATGAATGAAGTAATAGGAAGACTTGAGATACTATTAAACAAAGTAAGATTGCAAATAAACAGAGCTAAATGGAAAGGATTTGGTGAAGTAAGAAAAAACAAATGGAATATATCACAGTTGATTTAGTTTGTTTCTTCATACATTCATTTTGCTGAATGTTTCATTACAAAGATTGTTTTGTTGAATTGCTGGGCCATCACAGGATGCTGGCATTTGTTTTTCAGCATCACTACATGATAAGAAGTGGGATTTTGATCTTTCCCTACTGTTTTGCAATCTCAGAGTTGGTATATTTAATTAGCAGAAGATGTGGAGATGCAGCCTCCCACATGAATGGGAAGTGACCGGGGGAGGCTTGCTCTTGCATAAAACATTATTTCTTTTTTTACTGAGTTTTGAGGTCGATGTACTATATTCTGATTCGGTGAGTTGGTGATATAGTGACAGAGGATCGTTACAATAGAAAATAAATAAATATACCAGGTGGAAAATTTAGTGCATATAAAAGAGCAATATGGAAAGAAACATTGGAAGACATACGGAAGCTGACAGCATAGTGGAAAAGTTTTACTCTGTCTTTCTTATCAGGAAAAGTATGTATGTTAAATACCTATGTATGATGGAAATAAGCATACTTAAGTGGAGTTAATGTGTTTCCAAGTAATATGAAAAAAAGAAATAATGAATATTTTTTTTCAATTTCATTTGGGGTACAAAATTAATTCCTGTGAGAAGGGATATAAAAAGAAGAAGGATTGTTACATTTGAAAGCCTGTTGTATATGTGCATCTCTGCATTTGTTCTGGAAAATTAAAAAGTTCATGAAACAGAGAAAAATATAGTGAGAAAAATGTTAAATGTGAAATATAACGCAATGTGTTATTCAGCCAAAGTCTGAGTCCCAGCTGAGTGGAGGACTGCCACTGTCATCCCTTTGCACAAAGGTGTAGATTCCACCGATCTAGGAAATTATAGACCCATCAGCCTAACTAGCCTGATCTGCAAGGCCATGGAAAGGATTATCATAGACCTAATTAAAAAGGACATTGGCAACCTCCAAACACTTGATCCCACACAGTTTGGCTTCATTGAAGGGAGGTCATGTCTGTTAAATTTGGTCAACTTCTTTGAGACAGTCACCAAAGACATGGATGATGGGAAGATGGTGCACACCACCTACCTTAACCTGGCCAAAGCCTGCAACACTACTCCCAACTCAGTGATAATAGATAAACTCTCTTAACTAGGCATCAATCCGTATGTTACCAGATGGGTAGCTAACTGGCTCACTGATAAAACCCACCTAGTCAAAATAGGGGAAACTACTTCAAGCAGTAGACCTGTAATGAGTGGCATACCCCAGGGTTCGATCTTGGGGCCCTCTGTTATTTCAGATATACCTTTCTGAAGTGCAGGCCAAAACCAGTGGGCTATGGCTGACCAAGTGAGCAGATGACTGCAAGCTGGGCACTGTCATCAATTCCCCTAGTGATGTGGACATCCTCCAAGAGGGCCTCATCCAAACAAATGACTGGTGCCAGAAACATGGCCTCAAGCTGAATACCAAAAAATACATCATCATCCCCTTTGGGGAGAGTAACATCCCCACAAATTATCACATTAATGACAATGTCTTAAGCACACACTCAATCATGAAGGATTTGAGCACCCATGTTGATAGCAACCTGACTTTTGACCACCATGTTGCTTCCATTGTACAGAAGGCTTTCTACATGGCCCACCTCAGAAGTAAGAGTATTTCATCCAGGGACAAGGCAGTCATAACATTCTGTATTCTTCCCTTATAAGGCCCATTATTGAGTACAACACCTTATTTGGCACGTACCTTGCAAAACACATGCAGCAGCTGGAGAGACCACAGATGTTCCTCACCAGGAGAATCCAGGGCCTCAAAAATCTACCATACACAGACAGGCTAAAAACCCAATCCCCCTACTCAGTTTCATACAGACTCGTCAGAGGTGACCTCTGTCTGACATGCATGCGATCTCGGACCCCGCCTTGATGGGACTGCTGCATATTCTCAAATCAAGCTCCACTCGAATAACCTGCATGTGCAACCTCAACCTGGTCTGTGACATCAATAGGACTTGTTGGCAAGACAGATTTGTGTCCCAATACTCAAGGTGCAAATCATGTTCATAGGTTCATACATTCATAGAAGTGTACTAGGCTAATGGCCCTGGAGCCTTTACAGGCCTAGCCCAAAAAATTCCCTGTCATCATGCCGCCAGGCATTATTTCCTAGTGCCCCTGTCTAGCAGGGCCACTGAAACGATTCCCAGGGTGTATTTTCTATTTCCCATCCACTCGTCAAGATTTCTCTTGAAGAGGGCCAGTGAGGTGCTCTGTTTGACATGTAAGAGAAATCTATTCCAGAGCATGGGCAGTCTCTGGGTTATGAACCTGTCTCTTCAACAAGTTCTGTTGATTGAGGTGATGAGGTTGAGCTCTCTGGCGCATGTGGCATGGAAGGATTGGGATTTCTTTAAATGTAGCAAATCGAACAGTGCTGGGTCTGACATGGCTTTGTAGGTCAAGCAGAGATCACCTCCAAATAGGTGATATGATACCGAGAAAAGTTGGAGTTTTTTTTAGTCTTTCCACATAGGGCAAGTGTTTGAGGCCTAGGATCCTTTTACTGAGATATTTTTGTGGTCTTTCTAGTTGTTGCATGTGTCTAGTGAGGTACATGCCGAATGGGGCATTCTACTCGATAACTGGTCTAATGAGGGAAGAGTAGAGACAGACAATGATCTCTTTCTTCCAGGAGGTAAAACCCTTTGTGATGAGATATGCCACATAGAAGGATTTTCTGACCACAGTGGCAATGTTATTATCAAAGGATAGGTTACTATCCATTTGTGTTCCCAGATCTCTTATGACACCTTCGGTGTTCAGTGGACTACTATTGATGTGGTAGTTCATGGGTACCGTGTTCTTCCCAAAAGGAATGACGATGCATTTTTTTGGAATTGAGCTTACGGCCATGGTTCTGACACCAGTCATTGGTTTCTGTGAGGCTTTTCTGTAGAATGTCAGCATCATTTGGCGAGCTAATAATGGCTCCCAGTTTGCAGTCATCTGTGAACTTGGTCAGCCAGAGTCCCTTGGTTTTGGCCTGGACTTCAGAAAAGTATATGCCAAGCAGGAGAGGACCCAGGACTGATCCCTGTGGGACTCCACTCATGACTGGTTGGTAGTCTGATTTGGAGTCCACTACTTTCATTATGTGGGATCTATCAGTAAGCCAGTTTGCAACCCACCTTGTGACACAGGGGTTGATGCCTAATTTAGTGAGTTTATCTATGATTCCTGAGTGAGGAATTGTATTGAAGGCCTTGGCCAGATTGAGGTAGGCTGCGTGAACTACCTTGCCTTCGTCCACAGCTCTGGTGACAGACTTGAAGATGTCCAGCAGGTTGAGCAGACAGGATCTACCCTTAACAAATCCAAACTGCATAGGCTCTAAAGTCTGTAGATTCCCTATGTCCTTATTTATTAGGTCCATGGTGATGCACTCCATAGCCTTACATACCAGACTCTTCAGGCTAATAGGGTGGTAGTTCCCAGGGTCCATAGTCGCACCACCTTTATGGAGTGGGATGACTGTAGCAGTGTGCCATTCGGCGGGGACAAAGCCAGAAATGAAGCTGTGATTGAACAGGGCACAAAGGTGTGGTGCCAATTCATTTTGCAATTCATATAGAACACAGCCCAGGATGTTGTCAGGTCCCATGGAAGATGTATTCTTGGCCTTGGATAGTATGATTTTAACCTCTTCAGCTGTAATATTGGGTGTTAAGCAACCCTCAGGTATTGTGATTGGCCTTTTAGGGGGTGAGAGGGGGTGAAGGCACTGAATCTGTCAGCCAGTATATTGACAATGTCTGCTGGCTCAGCTCAATATAGGAATTACCATTGTGTAGTAGCTCTGAGCAGATCTGAGCATTGCCCTGTAGATTTTTGACATAACTATAGAAGGCCTTGTGGTTGTCCTTAGTATCTGTTGCAATTTTGTTTTTGTAACTAGATTTAGAGGAGTTGATGAGGGATCACAGCTTTTTGTTGAGGCTGACAAGGGAGTTTTTACAGTCTTGGGACTTGTTCTGCAACAGTTTCTTCCTTCTGTTGTAGAGTTTGTTTATGGCAGGGAACCACCAGATTAGCTTCCTTTTTTGGAGGAGAGTGTCTTGGTTCTATTGGGTATGGTCCGTTCCATGCATTTGTGTACATGTTTGTACAGTGCATTGGAGAATGATTTAGCAGTCCTGCATTTACTCTCCATTTCCATGGGTGTTGTAAAGTTAGCCATCTCAGTTTTTAGAAGCCCAAAGTTGGCTTTGGAAAAGTTTTTTACAGTGGTTTCCTTTGTGGAGGGTGTGGGTAGGGTGTGGATATCCATGGTGACTAGCTTGTGGTCAGATCTGACCAAGGAGAAGTTGACAATTGATGTACAGCAACAGTCGCCCATATTAGTAATGACCAGGTCAAGGATGTTGCTACCCCTAGTGAGGGTATGAATGAGCTGGTCCAGGACACTGGAACTGATGAATTCCAGGAAACATTGAGCAAGTGTGTTGGTACTTGACTAGATTTCCCAGTTAATGGGCGGGTAGTTAAAGTCACCTAGTATGAGGGTGTTGTATTGGACCTTAATATTTTCCAAGGAGTTTATGAATGTGGAGTGGGAGTCTTGGGGCATGGTGGGGGATCTATAGCAGGCAACAACCTGGATTGCAGTCTTGCCCAGTGTTAGTTGTACCTGGAGTATCTCTGATGTATTATGTTGGGCTACTAGCCTGGAGGTGTACATATCTTTTATGAATATGGAGGCACCCCCACCTTTAGGGCTTCATTCTATGTTGCGGGTCTGAAAGGTGTGGTATGAGTTATAGCCTAGCAGTGCAGGAGTGCTTTCAGGTGCCTTGAACCAGGTCTCTGTTACTGCAGAAATGTCAATGTTCTCCATTTTAAGGAGTGCTTCAAACGAGTGCATCTTGAGATTTAGACTTCTAGTGTTGAGTAGCATAACCCTCAGAATACATTTGCTTGTAGCTGCTATGGTGGTATTTTGGTCTTCTGGACATTGCCTAAAAAAGGCACTATAAGGGTGGCAAGGGCCTTGGCCAGTATATGGAATCCCAGGGGTGACAGATGCAGGCCATCAATGGCAAAGCATCGCGGTCTTTCTATCATGTCACCCCAGGCAGACAGATACGGGATCTCCTTGAAATGACACCAAAAACTTAGCCAATTATTGAAGTCAGTCATTTTTTGTTTATACAGTGGTATCATTCTAGGTGACGGTAACATATTACACATAGCTAGGGTCATGCCCTCCTGGACTACATGATCCAGGAGCTCCTCCATGTCTCTTTTCAAGTAGTCCAGGGAGGTGCATCTCTGGCCATTCACACCCATATGGACAATGACAGAGTCATATCTGTACTTGTTGTGGAGTGACCTGAGTGTGTGCATTATGTGGTGGATCCTGGCTCCTGACAGGCAGCTGACCATTACCTTCTCCTTATTCAACCTAGTGAGTGGAACTTCAGTGTGTCTTACTATTGAGTCACCTATGATAAGTGTATTGGGTAAGCTGTTTTGCCTTAGGGGCTTAGGTTGTGTGGCACACTGTGTGAGCTATGTGTCTCATGCTTTGTGCTGTGGTGCTGTGGTTGCATGTGTTTCTGCCTTGGAGGTCTCTGCTGTTTGGGTAGATTTTTATTGAGAGCCTCCACGAAAGTGAGTGTGTGTTTTGTGTTGTTATGTGATGGTTGTCAGGGTATGTGGCTATGTGTTCCATGTGGTGTGGTGCTAGTGTTGATCTTTCCCTCTTGACTGGCTATTCCAGTCTTGGCTGGAGAGTGCATGGCTTCCAATCTGGATAAATAAGTGCATCGCTTGCAAGTCTGACCTGACCTTTGGACATGCCTGGAGGGTATGAGGGCATGTAATTTATTAAATACTGAGACTGTTTCTATTTATAGAAAGTTTAGTGCTGGTAGCAGTGTGTGTGCTACAGTAATTGCTACAGCAAGTCTGAACAAGTGCTAGACTTTATAAGCTAGTTAAAGTGCAGAAAAGAAGAGAACTGGCAAGATCTAGGGGAACATTTGAAGAGCAGACTTTCTGGCACCGGGAATAGTTTATTCTAGCTTAGCCGTGCTGCACGTCATGCAAACACATGCAAACATGGGTTTTTAAGGCAGAAAGTTAAATGGGGATAAAATGCAGCCCAAAACAGCCAATAAGGTACAATTTCAGAGCTGGAAACCAATCCTCTAGTGGTAGATAGGCTACCCAGTGCTTACCACTCCCACTGATAAGCAGAAAGGCTTCCCTCTAGCACAGAAAGTTCTGGGCAGCTCATAAACTCAAATACAGTCCTGAATTCAGCAAATCTCAATCTGGATTATTCAAGTAACAGAAACTGAAAACAAGCAAACAGAATTGGTTTTTTTTTTCATTTTTTTAGGAAAACAGTAATAAATACACTTAAAACGACAATAAATTCACTTTAAACACAGAGCAGGCTAGTGCACTTGAGTATGTAGCCAACAAACAGTAAATGCAGTTCAAATAATTTCAACAACTTATAAAACGACTAAAATAAAGTGCAGTAAGCAACATGAAGAAAAACATTCCAGGTCAAATGATTGTGTGTTTCAGCGTGTGTCTACTGATGGGTAAGCAACATGTTCAGAATGCTAAACAATGAAATAACTATTATTCACATAATCTGGAAGTCTGCCAATATTTCTATACATCTCCTCTTCAATGATTAACCAATAGAAAGTGGAATGATTAGTGGACTTATAAATAACCCTAAAGTTGAGGTGATTAGCTGAGCTGGGTTATACTTTGACAGTATAGAGTTCACCTGTTTGACTAATTGTTCTCCATTGTGGCAATTAAGGTTATCCAGATGTTAAGGCATTTTCATTGAGCAGGTGCTTAATCCATTCAGAAGATGCAGTTATCTGGAGTGGTAGCTACCTGGTGATAAACTATTTAGAATATTCAGCAGGTAATGGTTGAGGTATGTATTAGATGCCAGAGATGTTTATAGGATTCAGCTGTATAATTAGGGATAAAAAGGGTGGCACACAGCCATCTTCTCATTAATGAAACAGTGGATAGGGAGAAGGGATTAAGAATGGTAGGGAGATTGATGGAAACCTGGCATGCCTACTAGTAGTTTGCCAAGTATGGCTTTATCTTTTAGCCCAGAAGAAACTAGTACACAGATGTGAGCTGGATATGTACAGTCTTACTGACCCTACCTTTGTACTATGATGGAAAGGGGTAAAGGGGTGTCATGGAAGCAGAAGATTGGTAGGTACTGAATCAGTAGATACATAAAATAAATGAACACAGAAAACATAAAACATAAGTAGGACTGTGAAGACTGCCAGCCTAGCTAGGTAGAATTCTGTTAATAAGTCTATGTCATTGTGAATATTGAAATGATCCACAGGCTTGTTTTCGCAAATGTAATAAAACTAAATGTAAGAAAACTGTGTATGTTCTAAGCTTCAGAGATATGACCATAGTGCACCCAGCTGGAAGAAAACTGATAAGTAAAACATTGTCTGATCTTAAGCTCGGAGACACGATGTCTGGGCTGGAAATTCTTTTACATGTAAAAGTGTATTTTATTGTTGTGTCTTCCTGGCCAGGTGTATCTTACAAGAAATTTAGATTTTGAGTTTCTGTTAGCCTGGGAATTAAATGAGAGGTGATAACAGTGATGTAATGTGAAATGACTCAGCAGTACTGTGTTATCAATTTAAAACTTTATCAGAGAGAAAGATGAAGCATCTTTCTTTGCATTTTTTCTTGGATCTGAAAACATTCCATTCACCAGCACTTGCTCGCTCTGTATGTAAGTAGTTTATTTAGAAATTAGTATTTCTCTTAGAGATAGATAGAATATAGCCATAATAGTCTAGCTGTTTTCTATATTTATGTCAGACTATCCCACTATATTGGTTTAAAGCATTTTCCTGTGTTTTCTGAACTCTGTAATGTCATTGTATTGAAGTAATAAGTATTGTCTTGTGTTTTTATTATTTATTATTAAATATTTTTAAACCTTTCAATTGTGGCTGTTTTCTGTAGAGACAATTTAAACTCTTAGAGTGTACTTGCATGTATTTGGTAATACTGTCCAAGCCACTCCAATGGTCTTGCTGCTCAGTCACACTTACTATTTGGATAACAGTTATATTACACAGTGAAATTGAAATTGTTCACCCTTTGGGAAGGGCCTTTTAGTAGCTGATATTCGTGGTTGGTGGCAGTCGCTACTGCTAATATTTTATAGTCTGGGCAGAAAGGGGGCACAACTGGAGAACCTGTGCCAGCCTTCCCCAGGAGTGTCTGTGTGTTTGTATCTAAATCAAAACTTAAAGTGTGTGTGTCAGCTATGTGGGCAAGGGCACAAAGCACTGGTTGGACAGAGAGGGTGCTGGAGGTTTTAGCTTGACCACTAGGCTGAGAACTGGACCCTATAGCTGTGCCAGTGGGGAGTCTTATTGGGGATCTGGAGAGAAAGGGAGAAACAAGCCCCAGACTGACTGTGATCTCTGTGTGCTCTTAAGGGAAATTGCAGTTTACTGTGTGTGTACTTGTTATCCTTCCCAATGCGCACGTCCATCACTGGTGTTAGTGGTGAGGATTGAGGCTCCTTGATTACTGGGCCAGTGCATGGGCATCACAGGGACATCAACAAGGCTGAGTCAGGCCACATCTTGATAGTATTAATTCAGAATGTAAGGAGTCTGGATAGGAAGATAAGGAACTCCAAGTACTGCTGTAGGAGGGAAGGGTGGACATTGCATACTACAAAAATGTAGTTCATCTTTGTTATTACAGGTGTATCTCTAGCTGATTAGCCCAGACTAGAGATCAAGTATGGTACCTTCTCATCAGGAAGAAGAACAGTGCAAGGTAGGCTGAAGCCTCAGTTTAACTGTAGAACACCAGTGAGCCAGAAAGACTCATGTTGGGTAGGAAGAAGCTGACAGGTGTCATACTTTCTCTTGTGTGTTTATGTGTGTGTTGTATGCATATATATATGTGTGTGTGTGTGTGTGTGTGTGTGTGTGTGTGTGTGTGTGTGTGTGTGTGTGTGTGTGTGTGTACATGCATGTAGCAAAGTGTGTGCACACCGTGACCTGATAGGTGCTGGGAACTGCTTCTTAGATTACCCTATGCTCCTCCCTCTTGTTAAAATACATATTCACCACAGCCATGTCCATCCTTTTCACAAAATCCACCACCATCTGACCCTCTCAATTCCTTTGCTTAACACTATACCAACCCATCACTTCCTCATCCACTCTGTTCCCTTCACCAACATGCCCATTGAAATCAGCTCCAATCACCACTCTCTCTCCCTTGGGTGCAGTCATCACCACTTCATCCAACTCACTCCAAAATTTTTCTTTCTCATCCATCACACACCCAACTTGTGGAGCATATGCACTAACAACATTCATCATTGCACCATGAATTTCCAGCTTCATAAACATCACTCTATCTGACACTATTTTCACCTCCAAAGCACTCTTAGCATACTGTTCCTTCAGGATAACCCCTACACCATTTCTCCTCCCATCCACACCATGATAAAACAATTTGAACCCACCTCCGATACACCTAGCCTTGCTTCCCTTCCATCTGGTCTAATATACCAACCTTTCGTCTGCCCATCATATCAGCTAGCTCTCTCCCTATACCAGTCATACTGCCAGCATTCAAAGTTCCGACCCTCACTACCACAGTCCTAGCCTTTGCCTGCCTTTGGGCATGCCTTCCCCCTCTGCTGTCGAAAATGAAAAATACTTCTTCCATAGGACCTGATAATATACCTAGATGTTTAATGAACAGTAGTAAACATGCTCTTACAGAGCCACTCAGACTGTTTAAACTAAGCAAAGTTACAGGTTATGTACATGAAGTGAGGTGCACTGCAGTGGTGGTGACAACCCATAAGGGTGGCTTTACCACTGATCCCAGGAATTATAGACCAATAAGCTTGATAGGTCCCATATCTAAAGCCATAGAATGTATTACAATTGACCTCATAGACTGCAACACTTAACATCTCATTAGGCTTCACCTACAGAAATTGACTTTGTCACGGTAAAATCCTGCCTAATGAATCTGGTTAACTTCTTTGAGAGGGTCAGACAGGCAATTAACAATGGTCATGCTGTTCACACGGTGTGTCTAGACCTGGCCAAGCTATTCAACACTATAAGTAAGCTAAATTCTTTAAAAATAGATCCCCACATGGTAAGACGAATAGAAAACTGCCTAAAAGACAGAACTCACACAGTGCAAGAGAGAGGTGCCTCTACAGAAAGTATGACTGCAACCAGGGCTCAGTTCTGGGACCATTCCTTTTCAACATTTGTTCTTCTAATCTCCAGACTGGGAACTGGGAACTCTGGCTAAGTTTGCAGATTACTGCAAACACTGAGCCATTATCAAGCCTCCCTCTGATGTCAAAACACTCCAGTAATAACTCACACTCCTAAATACCTGATGTACTTAAAATTGGCCCAAATTAAATACAAAAAAGGGCCATATTATTACATATGGTAGACAACCCCTCTCCTCAGAATACAGTATTGATAATATCACAATTGTTGTTTGTCTTTCGGCTTTTCCCATTTAGTGGTCGCCACAGCGGAACTCCGGTCCGCTAATGATTGGCAGTTGTTTTTTATGGTGTCGAGTTGCCAGCCCGATGCCCAACCTTCAACGAAGGCACGCCCATTCACCGCATGTCTTTCGAACACGCACTCGACCACGGGGAGGCCATGCAGACTCCACACAGAAAGCACTCCCAACCCAAGCCGAGAATCGAACGGGAGAACCTCTTGCTGTGAGGCAACAATGCTACCACTATCTCACTACAAAGTGAAAATGTAGTTAGGGTCCTTGGACCTTGAATTGATATTTTGCTCTCTTTCAATTATCATCTAACAACAGCAGTCAGAAAATACTTCTACTTAGCTCAGCTAACCATAAAGGGGCTATTGTTCAGATTAAAGAGGTCACTATTCCTGTAAATTCATCATGATTAGACCAGTTATTGAGTGTAATGCCTTCTCCAGGATGTACCTCCCTAAACATATCAAAAAAATCGCAGAGGTTTCTAACAAAGAAGATCATAGGCATAAAGACCTTGAGCTACCAGGGTAGGCTGGAAACACTGTGTGCTTTATTTAATGTCTTATAATCTCTTGAAGAGGTGATCTATGCCTCACCTTGTGTACCATCAAAAACGCAAGTGTCTTTGATCTCATGCATCTCTGCAGGTTTAATAACTCCACAAATACCAGAACCAGAGACCTAAGTCTGTACCAATGGATAAATAAAACACAAGAGAGAGACAGATTCATCATGCAGAGCTTCCACATCTCTAAAAATGACTGCCCCTGCAAGTCAAGCAGTGTGATGTACTATCATTCTTCAGAAAAAATCTAGACTGGATGGATACCCCAAGACTGATTGGCATAGCCGTGCTAAAGAAAGGGGTTATGGCCTGAGGGTGAGTACTTTCAAGGGGTACATGGCCATGAGACTATATTGCCTTTAAATTCCTAATGTGTATATTATCATGAGACTAAAATGTCTTGAAATGCCTAAGAATCCTATGAGAAAAGGGCACAGATGGCAAGAAGCCTAACAGTCAAGTGTGGAAGAAAGTAAAAGGTGAAGCAGGAGCTGGGGTTAGTAGGTAAGGTAACAAAAGCAGAGTAAGTGTGCTATGGCAGACGTGGTAATGCAGGTTACAACAGAGCTGGGTGAGGACAAGCAGAGGAAAAATCAAGGTAAATAGTCATCATTTAGGCAAAATAGGGGTGTGTACAGATAAGGATGGGAAGCAGACAATATGCAGGCCTGTCCAGATCAGAATGACAGAACAGGAAGCTCAAAGAAAGGAAAGGGACCATAAAATAATAGTATAAGTAACACAGCAGGGGTTTTACAAGCAACAGAAACCTGATAACAGGTAGATACAATGTATTGCAGGAAAAAGCATAAAAAGGTAGCTGTTCCAAGACAGGCTTCAATGCAGTAGCTACAGAAATGTAAGCAACAAGGTAAAAAGAACCAAACAGTGGTCATAGCAGGGGTTAGGTGATCTTTGAGTCAAATTATCCCACCTAAGGAAACTGGATTCTTACAAAACCATTCTGCATTCAAAATAGACAATATAACTTGTATAAAGCTTACAGTGAAAAAAATATTACCATAAATGGTGGCAATAGCTAAAAATATAACAATGAATAAAGCAGCAATACATGTTTTAAAAGGTATGAAAGCAAAAACTGAGCACTTAAATCTAAGAAATGTAGCCCTGGAAATGAAGATGACCAGTGAAAGTGCATTATAGAGAAATATAAAATAAATATAGTCTGTAAATGCAGTTTGTGATCTCATCTTCCCTGAACAGGAAATACTTTTTTAAAGGCAGTAAATGCAGTATATAAAGTTTATATGAAAAGTGGTGGCAATGCATCCTCGGCAGTAGGTATAAGTGCATGCTGCATCCAAAAAGGACTAATGTGAATATGTTGCTATAGGGCATGGAATACACTCCGCTAAGTTAATGTAAGGTTTTGACATACAGTGATACTGTAGCATTATTTACACAGACAGTACTCAGATATGTTGCAGGGCCAGCACAACTGAAGTGAGTTAACAAATATTATTTTAGCGAGAGGACAGTGTATGTTAGGAACAACCCTCCTTAGGTCAAAGTCAATAAAAGAATTGAAGAACTCATGGGAAAGACATAAGGCAATTCTTGAACGGGTGCAAAAACTCTATTAAGAAGGATCTATGGCTTCTCAAACAGGAAGAGAGACAGACGAATGCGTCATGCCTCATGCTATTGTTTTCTTCCATCACATTCTGTTTTTCTCTACAGCTAATATTAATGATAATAATATCAAAACTTTTTATATGAAACTGTTTAAATGTGCTACTATATTTTATTCAACTTAGATTGCGCTACTACTTGGAATGTTCTACTGCTGTTTAAGGCCTACAAATAGGCTATACCAATAATCAAATAAAACTGTTATCTAATCACTTTTCAAAACTGTGTGTGTATAAATCTCCTCTATCTATCTCAGTGTCAGGGTAAACAGTACTGTTTATGTTCATAAGGGAAGTAGTAGGCTAGTTGCCCCTGTGGACCATTTTAAGCCTAGCAAATTTTTCTCAAGGGTGAGAATTAAGCTTTGTACGCTGTGTCTGTAAGGTAAAAACCTTAACCATTTTGCTAACCCCCAACCCAAACATGAAGATAAGGCTATCAGTCTGCAGACTATTACAATCCTAGCCAATAATTAGATGTCAGAATTAAACTCTGTATGTTCTGTTTGTGGGGTATAGACTTAAACCATTACAGCAAACCTTTCCCTGTTCAGCCTTTTAACAACAAAAATTTATTACAGAGTTACGTGTATGTGTCACAATGTGTGAAATGGAAGTGAAATAATGTAAATAGCAACTCCTGTAAAGAGTATTGCTGTAACTAGTGCAAACAGTGTTATCTTTTAAAGTTAAGAGGACAGCTACATATTTGTATTAGCTAGTCTGGCTTCCCCTAATAACTTGCTATTGTGCATTAATTCTATTAAAATAGTGATTAAAGGAGGGGTATGGCCTCATTAAGCACTGCAAATGGCCACCTGATGAAGGGGAGTTCGTACCTGAAATAGCTGTTCTGGGGGCTACACTTCAGTAAAAGAGACATTCCAGAATCATTCTAAGAAGACTGATATTCATTCATTAGGAATTAATGAAAAAAGCTAATGGAAACCACCTTAGGACTATGATAATACTGGTAAAATAAATGTTCTTTTTTAAGTTCTTTTACCTTATCTGTATATACAAAAAAGAGTGTTCACCAGTATCATTCCTTCTGTTCAATAACCTTTCATTATTGTTTGGACTGGTGGTCTCTGCTGCATTGTTTTATACCATGCTGGTGGGTACAGTGGAACTATTTGGCAGAATGTTTTCCATGCCAAAGGATTCTGTAATGTAGTGAGAATGAAAGTCTAAATACCATAGACTGCAATATGAATGCACCCTGTACATTGTATGTAGATATGAAATGTATTTTACTCCTTTTGTCCTAGCAGTGATCTTTGCTATCTTTGTATACTGCATGAATCTTACGTGTAAATATTTGTCAGTTGATACTTCTCTCCTTGCTGAAAAGGGGTTCTACTACCCAGTTGGACTTTCCCGGTAATCAAATGCATTAAATAAATAAATTCTGATTCATACATTTTGCTGCTTTAAAGACCATCAGCTGAGCAAGTTTTCCTCAAATGTAAAGAGCAGTGAGTAAGTTAAATCTGGCTAACTCAGTTTTCAGATGACTGCAAGCTGGCAGCAGTCACTGAATCCTCAAATGACTTAGCTATACCTGCTGGAAGATTTATCCCAAATAAATAACTGGTGCCAAAATCATGGACTGAAACTGAATGCCAAAAATGCATTACTGTATCCTTTGGGAAGTCATCTACCCCAGGGAACTACCACATTGACAATACACCCCTAAGGGTTTGACTTAGTTGTTCGGGATTTGGGAAGTTATGAGGATAGTGACCTAAATTATTTCCAGCATCTGCCTATTGTTGTAAGAAAGTCTTTCTATATTGCACAGCTATAAACAAAGGGATTGTGTTTATGTCTAGGGATGTCATTGTCCCCCTTTACTCAACCCTCATTAGACCAATCATTGAATATAATGGCTCCTTTGGTATGCATCTCTCCAGACAAACAAAATAAATGGAACACCTAAATAAATACCTTATTAAAGGGATACAAGGCTTGAACAACATGCCCTACATGGACTGATAAGAAGTGACCTGTGTCTGGCATACAAGGCATCCTCCGACCAAATACTGATGGATTTACTACACATTAGCAAGTCAAATGGTATCAGAAATACTCAATCTAGGGATCTAAGCCTCTTCTGCAACATCAACAGAACAGTTTGGATGCACAGGTATATTACACAGGGGATACCGCTGCTCTGCAACAGACTCTCCATGCACATAAAACAAAAAATCATCCCTGTCCATATTCAAGCGCAACTTACTTCAATGGTTGGGAAACAGAAAATTTACCCCAGGACTACCGGGTCTATATTAGCACATCGAAAAAGCCGTTAATCGAATGGCTTTATAACCAAAAATGTGGTTAAGAGAACAGCCCCCCACACCCCCTGCTAATTATATATACCAACTCCAAGATCGCACTACAGTGAGGAAAAAGTAAATTTCCGATCTTCACTGTACAGCAAAATCACAATACACAGTTCTTTTATCAGCATTTTCGGTTATAAAGCGATTTGATTAATGGCTTTTTTGATGTGGTAATATGGACATGGACTACCCCCTTTACTACTAATTTACAGAGACAGCTCCTACATACTTTATCCCATGCATGGGTCCTGTGAAGTTATCTATGGTATGATCCCATTTATTTTCATTAGAGGTGTATATAATTAACGACCATGGGATTTGTAAAGCCAGTCTCTAACCAAATAGATAAGGTTAATTCGAGTACAATAAGGGAAACTGGCTTCGTTTAAAATGGCTCGCAAGGGCAGTCAGCCTAGTACTTACCTAAGAACCTATGCGTAGAAGTCATGTGGTATTAGCTGGGAGTTTCATGGAGTATTTCTTTGTTTACTACATTGCCAAGATGATGACAGTAGAAACTGCTTCAAACTACTGTTGCTGCAGCTGAGAAGTTGGTGTACAGTGCCAAGTCCATAGCAATGCCAAAGACAGGTCCAAGTCTTAAACAATTAACCATGCAGAAGACCTTGAGACATACATCTATACAGAGTAGATAAGGACAGAGAGGAAACAGTGTGTCAACTACCATTGCCTAAATCTTTTGTAAACCAAGAGATAAGGTTTAGGATGGTGCAGTGGTGCAGTGGCAGAGTTGTCGCCTCACAGCAAGAGGTTCTTCAATTCGATTCTCAGCTGGGGTGCCTTCTCTGTGGAGTCTGCATGTCCTCCCCGCATTCGTGTGGGTTTCCTCTGGGTGCTCCGGTTTCCTTCCATATTACAAAGACATGCATCTGGAGCATTTCTCCCCGGGCCTCCACTGAAAGTTGGCTTTGTTCCAAGTCGGACTTTCCTAGTTAACAAATGTTAAATAAATAAATAAATAGGTTAGCAGAGTCATGTACTAGGAGGACACTAAAGCATGGACAAGATTAAAGAAAAATCCTTGCAAGGCTTTACTGTCCAGGAATAATCAAAGAATCTGAGAACATTTGTACTGGATGCTTTGAATGCCAGAAGACAGACCCTCACCCATATTTTTAAAATCCTTTGATTCCAATGCCCATCACAGAGATATTATTCAAATGTATTGTTATGCATTTTGGCCTATTAAAAAAATCCAGTAATGGGTTTCAATACCTATTGGTTATTCTGGACTATGCAGCTATGTACTCTGAAGCTATCACCTAGCTAATGTGAAACGTATAGCTAAGGAATTTGTTTTATTATTACTCAAAATAATGACGTAAGGAAATTCACACTGACAATGGAACTCCATCTATCTAGAATAATGATCAACTGTACCGATGCTTTATGGTCAAGTAACTGAAAAACGTCCACATCTTACCCCAGACAGATGGATCAGTGGAACTTTTTAACTGTTCATTAAAATCCATAATGAAAAAGTTATTGAAGAAGATGGAAAAACTGTTAGCAGTTAATATCATACCCCCTGTTTGCCATTAGAGAACTAGAACATCATGAAGGGTTCATTCTTTTTGTGTTATTATATACCCTTGTCGACTGTTTGATATTGGTAGAGAAACTTCTGAAAAAGATCATACCCATTTAGATGTGTCACAGAACATTCTACCAGCTTACAAGATAGACTGAAAATGGTGATGCCCATCATATGGGAACACAAGGGAAAGCCCAAGCCAAACAGTGGTGTATAACAGAAATGCTAGAACCAGGTGTTAGTTTGTGCCCCTCAGCAGAAATGGATTTGGCTAAATGGTAGGGTCCATTTGAAATAGTGGAAAAATTAAATGATGTAATGACTGTTAAGCAGACTGGTGTGAGAAGGCCAAAACAAATATACCATATCAACATTCTGAAATCGTGAAAAGAAAAAAAAAATACTTCCTCTGTGGGACCTGACAGCATACCTGACTGCTTAATTAATAGTATTAACCATGCCCTTGCAGACACACTCCTCAAACTGTTCAACTTAAGTTTAGCTGCTGGTTTAGTTCCTGATTAGTGGTGAACAGCAGTGGTGATACCACACCAAAGGGTGGCCTTACAATTGACTAGGGTAATTACAGTCCTATCATCTTTACAAGCCTCATCTGAAAGCTATGAAACATCATCATCATCACCAACTCCCTTTTTCCCCATTTTCTAGATGTGGTCGATGTGTCACGTTAACTGTCGTCATTTCTTTTGATTCAATGCCACACTCCTGCCTTCTTCGACACTCATGCCTGACTGTCACAGATTTTCTCTCACACAATCCATCCACCTTTTTGCTGAATCCCCTCATATCCTCTTACCTTCTTCCTGTCTGTCCCAAATCTTCTTCACGAGATTGTCATCTGTCGTATCAATATCATAGATATCAATAATCTTGTTAGATGTGATCCTCAACAGTTTGGCTTCAGCCTCAGAAGCCTCATATGTAAAACCATGGAGCTTGTAGATCATGGCCATGCAGTACATCTGGAGTATCTTGACCTAGCCAACGCCTTCTGCACCATTCCACATGATGGCATCATACAAAATCTAAATGCTTTAAAACTGACCCATATGTATAGGATGGATAGCAAGCTGGCTGAACGACAGAACCTTCAAGTATGAAAGTGACCAACAGTGTCCCTCTGGGCTTGGTACTGGGACCTCTCCTTTATGGTATTTATGGGTGATCTTAAAGGTAACATCCTGAATTTACTAGAGAAAACATGAACTCATATGGCAATTAAAGCTGAACTCTTTCAGAAAGTCTGGACTAAATTAATACTGTTCATTAAAAGTGTACTGGAACTTAAAAAATTGCCACATTGTTTACATGACTAATTTTATTTTATTTTTCCACTATCCTTATTTAAGTATTGATTTTAGTATTATTTTATATGGAGTGTTCACTACCTTTATAAGAACACTGTTTTATTACTGTCCTACACTGGCCAGCACTAAGTTCATGTACTTTTCTTGGTTTAACTTACTCATTAAATATACCTATAAGGTTGTATTCTTTTAATTTTGTTTACTTTTTTAATATGCATATTTGTTAGTTTTGGTAAGACTTTTTTGTAGGTATATATTTTTAAGGTTCTTGTACACAAACCTAAAGAAGTCTAGAAGGTTGAAAGTGATTTTTGTTAACAGTAATTTATGGAACTAGATCATGTTTTGGACAATGTATTTTTTTCTGGATGCCAAAATATATTTTTTGATTGCCGAATGATCTAATGTTTAAATATTTCCAACCATGTGTTATGTCTTTGATAAATTCACAGAGTTTATTTAATAATAATCTGTTTAATAAGAAGTACCACATCATTATTAATTCTATTAATTTAATTTAAAGTACATAAGGTTTAAATTATTAGGACATTTAGTAAGTAGGGCAGTACCAGCTCAAATATCGCAATGATAAGGATGGGGGAAGAGATTTGAATGTGTTAAAATGTATACCAATGTCCTTTGTTTTACAACTAAGTAAACCACTCCCATACCTGATAACAGGTATATTAGTTAGAAAGTTTGGGATGAAGCTACCATTTTATTTATTTTTTGTTTTGTTTGACTCGCTTGTCTGTGTGCATAATAAAGTATTTCTGATTAGAAACAGACTGTCTACCCGGCTTGGGTTACTTCTGAATACCTAACAGAGTTAATAATTCTATATAATATTAAAATTTCAAAATAAGTTTTTATTTTTTGATTTTGGAAGTTTTTAAGTCCACTACTTCTATAACCATTTTTGATTTTTTCTGCTTTTTAATATATAGTGATTAACTAGACATACAGGAATTGAAAAATGTCCAAACAGAGACATTTTTTACACTGTGTTATTTTTCAGATCTCCAAGCAGAGAGCCAACACCTCTAGCTAACAAAGTTTGCAGACAGTTGCAGACTGGGGGTTTGGTAACCTAAATCCTCCACAATGAACTTTGTATTGTAGACTTTCAATGCACTAAAACTGGGCTCAAGCTAAAATGCTAAAAAGTGTACAAATATCACTTTTGGTAGAAAACCTTCACCTCATCATACTGTCTGGACAACATACCTCTAGAAAACAAAAATGTAGTTAAGGACCTAGGTTCTTGGGTTAATAACTTCCTCTCTTTTGATCATTATGTGTCAACAATTGTCAAGAAATCCTTTTGTTTTTCTCAGTTAATTGCCAAAGAAATATCATCATGGCCTAAAGAGGTGACCACACCCTTATACTCAGCATTGATAAGGCCAGTTATCGAATACAGTGTTCCCTTTGGGATGTATCACACTAAACATATCAAACAATTAGAAAGACCCAAATGTTTTTAACTAAAAAGACTTCATAACTAAAGTCTTTGCAATACCAAGAGAGGCTGGAAGCTCTATCCCTTTATTCATTGTCTTATAAAATTTTGAGGGGAGAGATCACTGTCTCATTTACTGTGCTACTAGAGAATTGACTACATCGGACCTAATGTTTGTCTGCAAATCTAATATCTCCACCAATACCAGAAGAAAGGACCTTAGTCTTCACCAAAAGATAAATAAAACCCAGTGGATGGACAGGTTTATAACCCAGCACTATCCAAACCTCTGGAATAAACCTCCTCTGCGTGCTAAGAAGTACAAGTCATTATCTTCCTTTAAGCAGAAACTGGATGACTCTCTATGTTTCCACAGATTTACTTCATCAGTGTGGCCCTCCTGTAGAATGGAGATGTGGCCTGAGGAAAGGTACTGGCAAAGCAAGTATGGTCATGAGACTCACTGGCCTTGAAATATATAAGAATCTGTAAGTGCAGACCCCAGTACATAGCTTAATGGCAACCACTGGCGGAAAAAGAAGACTGAGCTCTGTGCATCTATCACAGCAGGTAAATAAGATACTATCTAAGGAACAGAAACAAGAGATAAGGAAGCCTCTGTTAAGAAAAAAAAGAAGTGCTTTCAGAATTACGTGGCAGATCAAACATGATTCAGCACTATAAATTATTATTTAAATTTATTGGCCAACCTACTGTATTCCATAGTACCAAAATACAAAAGTGACCACCACCTTTCAATCTATCTTGCTATTTTAAAAAATAGTGACTCTCCACTAAAACCTAACTTTTTAGACCGGTAAAACTTAAGTTACCTACTTTCACATCTAACTCCTCTAGTGCACATTGCAGATTTAGGATAAACCATTTTTTTTCATCTTACCTTTAAGCATCCCTGTGACTAGCACTTGCTTTAAAACCTGCTGGAAAGCACTAGGAAGTCTTACAGTGATACAAGCACTCAACTCTCCTTGTTAATAAGGAGAAATTAATCGTAGGCACTAAACAGCCTATAATTGCAAAGTACCTTGCTAAGGTAAGGGAAAACAGCTCTTGTACTTTACAAAAAAAAAAAGCACCAAACCAGGCATTTCCAAGGGTCAGCTTCCAGTGATTTCTCCTGTCCACTTGGTGAATCTGGGCATGCTGGGGCAATGCAGCAATTGTCTGATGTACACAGACAACCCTCTCCTCCTACCATCCAACACTACAACCTGCAAGAGATGCACTTACATAGCCAAACTGGAAGCAAAGCTCTCTCCATCCAAGATTGTGCTAGACAGTCAAGAGGAGAAGGTTAACACCCACACTACACCTCAAGCAACACATAGCCCTTCTAAACCTTCACCACCAGCACCCACACACCTTTGCCCAACGGTTCTTGGAATTCATAAATTCCAATGCCCTGCATCAAATAATCCTTAGTCCCACCGGGGGCTCCAATATCCTAGACCTGGACATTACCAACATGGGAAATCGATGCTCCACACCTATGGTCACACGCTTGTTGGTCAGGTCTGACCATAAGCTAATCACCCTTGACATCCACATCCCACCCACACCCCCCAGTAAGGAAACTTCCGTAAAAAACTTCTCCAAAGCCAACTACATGCTACTCAAGTCAGAAGTCACAAACTTCATGACACCCATGCAGACGGGAACTGAAAGTTGGATTGCTGAATCCTACACTAAGGCACTGTACGAGCACATCCACTCGTGCATGAATCATGCCATCCCCAATAGAACCAAGACACTCTCCTCCAAAAAAAGGAAGCCAATCTGGTGGACGCTTGCCATAAACAAACTTTACAACAAAAGGAAGAAACTGTTGCAGAAAAGAGGAAAATCCCGGGATGCAAAAAAACTCCCTTACCAGCCTCAGTAAGAAGCTGAGATCCATCATAAAATCCTCCAAAGCTAGTTACAAAAATAAAATTGCCAAAGATTCCAAAGACAACCAAAAGGCATTCTATAGCTATGCCAAGAATCTAAATGGCAATGCTCAGATCTGCTCTGAGCTACAACAGAATGGCAATAAATATACTAATTCCAAGGATATTGCCAATATCCTGGCAGATCGATTCAGTGCTGACTTCACCCCCTCTCACCTTCTAAAGGGCCCATCTCAGTACCAAAAGATTGCCAAATTCCGGTAATAATGGCCACACAGGTAAAAAAATGCACTCTCCAAAGCTAAGAATACAGCATCCATGGGGCCAGATGACACCCCAGCCTGTGTACTACATGAACTACAAAATGAACTGGCACCTCACCTAAGTGTCATGTTCAATCATATCCTCACCTCAGGCTTCATGCCCACTGAGTGGTGCACAGCTACATTTATCCCACTCCATAAGGGGGGATCCAACTTGGCTCCCACGAACTACTGCCCTATCAGTCTGACGAGCCTGCTGCAAGGCCATGGAACGTATTATCATGGAACTTATAAACAAAGACACTGGCAACCTTCAAACACTGGACCCTATGCAGTTTGGGTTCGTGAAGGGACGATCTTGTCTCCTGAACCTGATTGACTTCTTCAAATCAGTCTCCAGAGCTGTGGACAAGGTTAAGGTGGTCCAGAACCTCGCCAAGGCCTTCAACACCATCCCCCACTTTGGAATCATAGATAAACTTACTAAGCTGAGTATTAATCCCTACATCACTCAATGGGTTGCCACCTGGCTTACTGACAGAAGCCACACTGTAAAAGTATCTGACTTCAAATCCAGCTCCAAACAGGTGACAAGTGGAGTACCTCAGGGTTTAGTCCTGGGACCGCTCTTGTTTGGCATCTCCTTCTCTGAAGTACAGGCCAACACTAAGTGACTCTGGCTAACAAAGTTTGCAGATGACTGCAAACTGGGAGCCATTATTGAATTCCCAAATGATGTGGATATTGTATGAAAGGGCCTTACAGAAACAGATGCTTGGTGCCAGAGCCATGGGCTCAAGCTCAATGCCAAGAAATGTATAGTTATCCCCTTGGGAAAAAACATGTACCCATGAATTACCACACAGGTGGCTGTACACTAAACACTGAAAGTGTGATAAGAGACTTAGGGACACAGGTGGACAGTGGTCTCACCTTCGATAACCACATCACCACAACAGTCAGGAAATCCTTCTATGTGGCACACCTCATCACTAAGGGCTTTTCATCCAGAAAAAAAGGAGGTCATTGTCCCACTGTACTCATCCCTCATTAGACCCATTATAGAATGCAACACCCCATTTGGTGTGTACCTCTCAAGACATCTGCAACAACTGGAAAGGCCTCAGAAATACCTCACTAAAAGAATCACAGGCCTAAAGCAGATGCCCTATGCTGACTGTCTAAAAAAACTCCACCTATACTCTGTCGCATATCATGTACTCAGAGGTGATCTCTGCTTAACATACAAGACCATGTCAAACCCAGAGCTGTTGGACGTGATACACTTAAAGAAATCCCAATCCCTCAGAGACACACGCTTCAGGGATCTAAACATTGTCATCACAATGAACAAAACATGCTGGAGGGATAGGTTTCTGACCCAGAGACTCCCCAGACTCTGGAATAGACTGCCCATACATGTCAAGCAGAGTGCCTCTTTGGCCCTCTTCAAAAGGAACCTTGATGATTGGATAGGAGATAGGAAATTCACCCCGGGGATCACGTCAGTCGCTCTGCTAGACAGGGGTCCAGGGAAGTAAATACTGTGGGAAGAAATAGCCAGGGAATTGTTATGGCTCGGCTTAGGCCCTAGGGCCAATAGCTTAGTACCAACCTATGAACCTATAAAGAGACCTTTTAGGAGAAGAGTTTAACACAAAACCTTACAGAATATCACAGTCACAAAGAAAGAAATATAAAAAGTACATAAGATAAGGATGATAGAGAAGTCAAATAACAAGTCAAACAGTCTAAACGAGTTAATTCCAAAGCCTAATGGAACAAATGGCTTTGTAATGATTTTAGGAAAATTATCATTATTTCAAAATTTGATAGCTACCCAACACCTGGAGTACATGAATTAACAGCAAGTTTGGGAAAGGCAACATTCTTAACCACAAAACATCTGACAAAGGATAATGGCAAACCCATCTAACAGCTGAAGCCAGGGAGAAGACAGCCTGTTCAACCTCAGATAGCTTAATCCAGTATACTGTCCTTCCTTTTAAACTACGTGGTGCCACTATGACCTTTTAAAGATAAGTTAACAAAATCCTAAATCTCCATGTCAAATATGCTGCTAGTTATGTGGATGATGACATAATATATTGTGAGGATTTGAATTCTCATCTAACTAAGATACAGGCTATGTTCGATTCTTCAAAGAAAGCCAGGTTTACAGTCACAATGTTCCCAACATGAAGTTAAACATGCCAGAAGTAAAACATTTAAGAGATTCAAAAGGAGGAGGAAGTGTTAGGCCCTAAAAACAAAAGGAGTCAAGTAAGAAACTGGAGTTTTTGAAGCACTAAGAAGCATGTGAGGGTATTCTTGGGGTTAGCTGGGTACTGCTGAAAATATGTCCTCCATTCTGCATCTATAGCAAGTCCCTCTCTGACATGTGACAAAGAGGCAGATACCCTTTAAAATAAAATGGACACAAGAGGCAGAAAATGCTCTTAAAGAATTGAAGGAAGAGTTATGCTTAGAAGTTGTTTTACCATTCTTGGATTGCAATAAACCTGGCATAGCTTATAGTGATACCTCAAAGATAGGCCTACTGGCAGTTTTTTCACAGGGCTTTGAGGAGAAAAAAACAGTGGATATGATTTTGAAATTGTAAGCTAGGCAAAGTAGAGACTGGGTATTTCACTATGAAGAGGGCATGCTTGGCGATTATGTGGGCACTTTCTTCACTAAATGATTATCTGTGTTGGAGGGACCTCACACTGGTCACAGACTACCTTAGTATGACTATATAAGCAACAAGATGGGAATACTGAACTTTGTAGGTAGGATCTCTTAATAGCCATTTAAGCTTGCTTAAATCATTGGAAAAGCTAAGCCTACCACAATGCAGATGGCTTCTATGGCTCACAGTCCATCGAGTATGACTAAAAATTAGGTTTTGAAACTGGGGGGGTGGTCAAATGCAATATAGTCTGACACTTCTTACCCTGCGATGTGTCAAAATGTAAAACTGAAATGGAATAATACAAATGGCAGCTGCTTTAAAGAGTTTCAGAACTTTGAATGTTCTAATATCGACCACTATTCAGCGAAAGCTGAAAATAGTGAAGTTACAGAAAACCAAATTCTTTCCTAGGGAAAGAATTCGGTTGTCCGTTTCTGTTGCTTCGCTATTTTCAGCACTGTGGTGGAAAGTTACGGGTTGGGTTCAGGTAAGTGTGGGATTGTGTGGACGTGAGGGTTAGGGTGGGTTAGGGTGCATGTCAGGTAAGTGTGCGAATGTGTGGACATGAAGGTTAGGGCGGGGTAGGTGAGTTCGGGTTAGGGTGTGGGCGAGGTGTGTGTGCGATAGTGACGGACCTTAGGGTTAGGGTTTCGGTTAAAGTAAGTGGGTAGATAGTGGTGTATACAGTTTAGTGTAGGGTTACATGTAAGATTTTAGGTGTATGTGTATGGATTTCTTGGTGTGTTTGTGTTGTGTGTATGTGTTTTGGAACAGCAAATTGTTTCCCTAAGAAAAAGTTTGCTGTTCTGAATTTTCAATGTTATCTTTTTTTGCTTAATAGGGGTCGATATTAGAACATGCGAAGTTCTGAAACTTCGATGTTCTAATATAGACCCGTAAATAATAATACAGACAGCTACATTTTTGCATTAGTTAAGAGTAGATTCTTGCAAGAAATGTTATCAATAAGCAAATACTCTGTTAAAGTAGGGTGTAAAAGGAGGGCTATAGCCCTATTAAACAAAGAAG
>NC_056739.1:1747182222-1747229722 GCF_019279795.1 Protopterus annectens
GACAAGTTACCTCATAACAAATTAAAAAGCAGTAGATGAATTCAGTTTATGCACACAAATCTCAGCTTAAATGTTCTACATGTTCAAAAAGCTATCACCGTCAAAACTATTTTGACACTTTTAGAAATGTTCATAAATCTGCATTATATTTTCATTGAGTATATATAATGCATGCCAAGGAACTAATCAAAGCAAAGCTCTTAAACTCAGAGTTCAACAGGTGACATCTGAATCAGCTTAATGTGGTTGACTGATAAATTTTCAATTGTCAAATTCACCACATTTCCCGATAAATATCTTAGGGATGATTCAGTTTCCACAAGGTACATTTTTGCACCCTATAACCTACTACTAAATGTAACAGCCTCATTGTAATAGCATCTTGGCGTACACACATCGGTAGAGTTGATGAACAGCTTACATGTGATTCAGAAATACTCCTGTTCAATGAGTCTTTCTCTCGCCGAAATACCCATGCTAGACAGTATGATTAGGTCATTCCAGACAAAGTGGTCATAAAACAGTGACATTTGTGACGAAGTGTAGATTGTAAATCTAATATTTCTACTTTGTTAATACACAGCAACCATGGATGCTTGTGATTCTGGAACTGAATGCAAGCTGACCATGTCATCAGAGTATAAAGCCACATGTAAATGAGACTTGTAAAATATTTTAATAAACTCCAGGGGCTACATACACTACAACAAAGAGTACTGACATCATAACACAACATCCTTCTGTTTCCATTTGTCTAAATTCCAATAAGCTTGCAGTGTGTGTGTGTGTGTGTGTGTGTGTGTGTGTGTGTGTGTGTGTGTGTGTGTGTGTGTGTGTGTGTCTGTGCCTGTATATGTACATGATCCTGTAACAGAGACTAGTTCTCTGCCCCTTAGGTACATTGCTTACCAGGACGGGTGCTGGCTCACCTCCCCCAGCTTTAATGGAATACATGGATATCAGAGAATAAATAAATGTCCACCATTGATCCCTCCTGTCTACTTCCTTCTCTTCATAACCCTTATAGCCTACCATTGAACCAGGCGAGACATTCAGGTACTCTTGCAGCCTGCCTTAATATCATACTACCACTTATATCTGCAACAATATCCACCGACTTTGCTGATTCTTGCAACAGGACTCATATAGCCTACCGCTCAGCTATTACACCCCCTAAACGTGTGAAAAGTTTAAGTACCTAGTCTCTAATTAATTCGTATATCTGCTTTGCACCCACTGCATGAAGTGTCCTATATAAATTTTGCTGGCTAAAAACTACTCATATGGAAAGATGTCATGTATATACTCTGTATTGTTTGTATAATATCTTTGATTTGAGAATGATTACTTATGTATTGTTTTTTTCACCAGTTGTATAAGCTGCCAATAATATGTACTAATTGTCTTTATTAATGTAAATTCTGTATTGTATGTGAAATGTCTTATATGTGGAGCTTTTCTCCCCGGGACTCCACTGAAAATGGGCACTTCTGGCCCAGCTGGACCATCCCGGTAAACAAATGCAAATAAATAATAAATAAATATTTTGGTATCACTGTTAACATTTCAAGATTTTTAAACATCTTTATTAATCACCAGAGATGCCTATTAGATCATATTGAGAAGTCAGAAGGAAGCATAAAAATCCTTGATATTAATCAACATGGTTTCATGAAAGGGCGATCTGCTCACATTTTAATCAGCAATGTGAGGACACATGCATTGATATAAAAGAAAACAAACAGTAACAAGTTTCCTGTCTTATTGGCATGCAGTCTACATACACATTTTATTCTTAACGATCTTCATTCATGCCAAAATTACATACGTTGCTTAATTCCTGTCTTCCTTTGCACTTCACTCCTCTTTCTGAACATTAGTCTGCATATATTGTCCTCATATTTTCCATTTATTTCTATAAAATTTTCTCCTTCATTTTTCTAAAGATCTCAGCTACATTTTTTTTATCTGCTTCGCAATATTCAATACTTTCATCTGACTTAGATTTTGAATGTAGTAAGGCCTTACTATATCTAGGCAATTCAGATCTTCTATCCCAACTCAATAGGATCATTTTCTTAGCTACAACCATTTGTTTCCCAGCATTTCTGTTGCAGGCCTCTGGACAGAACTTTAATAGATTCCAACTTAATAGATTACCAGAAAAAAAAACATATTTTCAATTATCTTTGTCTTCCACCTCCAACATTTGCTAACTATCGGAGGGAATATCATCTAAAGCCTAGTTAGGGTGCAAAAATACCTACAAAAACAATTTAAATTTTGTTCTAAAACTCAGTATATATATATGATTATTTAGATTCAGTATACAGTTAACTGTTTTTCATGTAATTGTATTAAAAGAAAACATTTAGCAGCATTAAATGTATATTTTAAAAACTCACTTTATATGATTAAATAGTCTGATAATTTTTACTATAATTTTCCTACTACATTTATGTTTAAGTTTGCGATTTGTTTATCTGCCTTAACTATTCATGACAATACATATATTTGATAAAACTACTAGGAGACCTTGTCTGCACCAAACCCTGATTTTAACATTGTTTCCCTGATTTTGTCACATACTGCCCTACGAATGTACATAACCTAGTTGCCATCAAACCTAACACTTAAGATGACATGAGATTTCACTATGCACTGTACAGATAATTTTCTCCAGTTCCAGAAACTCCATGAGTAAAATCAGTCCTCTTTGGTAAGGCTTTTGTGTAACATCTGAAAACTGAAGGTTTAATTAAATTGTTATCACTTCTAACACTTTCTGTATATTCTGTCTCCAACTTTTATACAGCAGTTTGGAGAGTTAGCCTCCAATAACTGTTCACCCTCAGCCACGTGCACAAGCCAGATAATCGTCGACTGCACTCCCCACCCCAAAGACCACAGTAGAGTCATTACAGCATCCAGCCCCACAAAAGCTTACAAACTTGTCCGTTAACTCAGTTTGACGGGAATTTACTTGTTCATTCTGTTATCCTAGTCATGCTGCGTTGAAAATGGTACCAAGTTTAATGTCTCTTTTCTCTTTGGTCAGTACTTAGTGGTCAGCTTTTTGGCTGTTTTAGCTAGAATCAAAAATAGCATACACTACACCCTACAATTCCCTCCCCCACTTCCATCTCTAATTAACAAGCTACTCCCTACTCTTGCTGGAAGCCTGCACTTTCTTAATTGCTCTTTCTAGCTACTGCTTTTGTGACACTTCCTGTTTGCCTGTATAGGCAGTTCTATGTTGGTTTGCTTCTACCTTTTTCCATATAGCCATAGTTGGTGGATCAGGTAGTTGCTATGGATATAATGTTTTGAAGAAGCTGCTTCAGGCAGGAGTTACTACAATAGTATAACAAAAGGGAAAAAATTCCACTTTTCCAGTTTAGTGGAATAAAGAAATTTTGAGACTGTACTGGAGGAAAAATTGGAGCTTAAAAACCTTAATACGGTTCCTTTCGAATATTAACAGAAAGAAATTTAATGTGCCATGTAAGAAATTGAAAAAAAGGGAATTACTAACTACAAAACATGTTTTGAGAATGAAATTAGAAATACCTCAAATAAAAAGGCTTTTTACAGTTATATAAATGAAATTGCTAACAATACTTTCTCCTTACTGATGTTACTTAATAGTGAGACAATTATTGCGCCTAGTAAAATTGTCAATTAATTTAATATCGTCTTTTCAAGCATTTGGTGAGATACATAGATAAGGATGAAGTATACAGCTATTTTTTAACATAGTCATACCCAATGATAACAGGAATAATTATTATGAGGGCACTTGCAAAGTTAAAAGATACCACCTCTGATCAGATCCCAAGTCAGTTGTCAAATTCTGTAAAAGCTACTGTTTTACCAACCTTAGATTTAATATTTACTAAACTGTTACAATCAGGAACTGTTCCAGAAGTCTGGAAACTCTCCTGTTTAATTCCAATTTATAAAGGTGGTTCAAAGGATCAAACAGGCAATTTTACACCCATCAGTTTAACTTCCTTATTGGGAAAATGTTTTGAGACATGCCTATTCGATCTTATCGAGAAATCAGAAGGAAACACAGAAATCCTTGATATTAATCAACATGGTTTCATAAAAGAGTGATCTACTCTTAGTAACTTGATTAGCTTTTATGAAGAGATAACCATGTCCTCGGATATGGGCCTATATCCTAAAGTCACTTTTCTGGATTTTGTGAAAGCTTTTGAAAGTTTAACTCATAAGGTTATCATTAAATGTTTGCAGGAACATTAACAGATACATAATAAGGTGGCTTGGTAATTGGTTACATGGAAGATGACAATGTGTAAGAATACAGCATTCTTATTCTGATTACTCACAAGTTAAAGCTGTAGTACCTCAGGGTTCTGTCCTGGGACCAGTCTTGTTTAATATGGTGTTTGCTAAAGCTAAAAACACAGCATCAATGGGACCGGATGGTGTCCCCGGCTGTGTGCTACATGAGCTAAATGAGGAATTAAACCCACACATAAGGCAGCTGTTTAATCTCAGCCTTACCACAGGATACGTGCCCAAGGAGTGGCGTACGGCAACTGTGGTCCCACTCCACAAAGGCGGCGCCTCTACGGACCCTGGTAATTACCGCCCCATAAGCTTAACAAGTCTAGTCTGCAAAGCTATGGAGAGGATCATAATGGAGCTCATAAACAAAGATATAGGGGACTTGCAGACATTGGACCCGACCCAGTTTGGCTTTGTCAAGGGAAGATCATGCCTTTTGAACTTGGTCGACTTCTTTGAAACAGTCACCAAGGCCATTGATGAGGGAAAGGCAGTCCATACAGCCTACCTTGACCTTGCAAAGGCTTCGACACAATACCCCACTCGGTATTGTAGAAAACTTACCAGCTTAAATGTAAACCCATATGTCACAAGATGGGTTGCAAACTGGCTTAAGGACAGAACCCACAGGGTTAGAGTTGCTGGCGCTGTGTCAGACTCCAAGCCGGTCACAAGTGGTGTCCCACAGGGCTCGGTCCTTGGCCCTCTATTGTTTGGCATCTACTTCTCAGAAGTACAGGCCAACATGGGAGGACTTTGGCTGACAAAGTTTGCAGACGACTGCAAACTGGGCCATAGTGGAAAGTGCATCGGACACGGATATCCTTCAGAAGGGACTCACGGAAACAGATAGCTGGTGCCAGAGCCATGGCCTGAAGTTAAACGCCAAAAAATGTATAGTCATACCCTTCGGGAAAAACAAGGTAACCCCAAGCTACCATATAGGTGGCAATCCACTAAGCACAGAAGAGGTTATCAGGGACCTGGGGACCCAGGTTGACAGTGGCCTTTCTTTTGACACTCACGTTGCTAAAGTGGTTAGAAAGACCTTCTACATTGCCCACCTGATCATGAAGGGATTCACATCCAGATCTAGTGAGGTCATTGTTCCCTGTACTCTTCACTTATCAGACCAATGATCGAGTACAATGCCCCATTCGGGATGTATCTCACCCGACATCTGCAGCAATTGGAGAGACCCCAAAAGTTCCTCACCAAAAGGATAAAGGGACTCCAAAATCTGTCATATGCTGCCAGATTGAAGAAACTCCAGCTCTATTCAGTCGCATACCATCTGCTCAGAGGTGACATGTGCCTGACATACAAGGCCATGTCCAACCCGGAATTAATGGACATGCTCCACCTCAAAAAATCCAAATCCACCAAAACCACTAGAGCAAGCGACTTAAACCTTAGCACGGATATAAACAGGACATGCTGGAGAGATAGATTTATCACTCAGAGACTCCCTATGCTGTGGAATAAAATCCCGGTCCATGTGAGGCAGAGCACCTCGCTGACTCTGTTCAAGAGAAATCTAGACCTGTGGATGGGAGATCGTAGGTTTACCCCGGGAATCATCTCTGTGTCACTGCTGGACAGAGGCACAACAAACTAATGGGCACAGTATTTTTTCATATAAGGGGTGGCGTAAGCCACAAAAATTTGGGCTAGGCTTATAAATGCCTTAGGGCAGATAGCCTAGTATAAACCTATGAACCTATGAACCTACATTACCCAAGAATAATAAATTCTGGGTTTATAAATTTGCTAATGATTGCAAGATTGGTTTCTCAATTCAAAATCCCTCTGATGTAAATGAGTTAAATAATTATGTACAGTTTTTAATTGTTGGGCACTGGAATCAGGTTTAACATCCAGTCTAAACAAGTGTAAGATAATGTATTTTTCAAATAGATGCCCAAGGCTTACTATATATTTGGTGTCTTCCACATTAAATGACGTACAGAAATTTAAAGACTTGGGTATATTTATTACATCTAAGTTGTCCTTTAATGCGCATGCAGATCAAATTTCTATAAAGGCAACTAAGTACATAAGGTGCCTGTTAAGGAGATTGTCTACTAGCAATGAACATGTATTGACTTTGGTATTTAAAACTTATATAAGACCATTACTGGAGTACAATCACACTTTTTGTATTTAGACTCAAGGGCACTTGAAAGAACGGTAAGGAGTTCAAAGGAGATTTACAAAAAGGGTAGAGAAATGTAAATTTATGGATGTTGGCTTTCAGTGTAAGTTGTTAAGTTTGTATAGCCTCTGTTATAGGTATATATGAGGAAACTTATTATATGATCTTTCATGACCCTATATTAGAAAGTATGTATAGCATCAAGGTTATTGGATGTATTAAAACATACAAATATAAGGAAATTACATTTGTACTAGAAAATGGAAATTTCAAAATCCATAAATCTACATTTCTCTACCCTTTTTGTAAAACACAGCAACAGTCACTCAATAAAAGCAGTTTATTGCTATTAAAATCACAAGACTTTGGAACAATCTCCCTAAAAGCTTATGTAATTTAAATGGTTTTGACAGATTTTTTTATCCTAGATATTTGGGTGAGTGATAAGATTTACATGCCATATATTGTGGAACCAGTGTTCTTTGATGGCTGAATGGGCTACACACCATAGCTGAACATATGAACATATGCCCTGAAGTATTTACTGATAACCAATGAACAAACAACTTCTGCTTTGAGCATTAAAAGTGGTAATGAAACAGTTTGTTTCTCATGTTCCCAACATTTCTTTTTCCTAACTACCAGTCTCAGACCTTGGTTGTTGGCATACTCATAACACACTTAAATCTCTTTTTTCACCTCAATACTTCAATACAATTCTGTTGCTTGTTCCAGTACAACTTTCAGGCTTACTGACAGTTTTTTTTCACCCATGGCAGTTGTATCACCTTCTCAGCACACCCCGTTCCCCCTCAGCATGCTTGGGCTTTCCTACCCTAAACCCCCATTCCCACCTAACCAAACTTCACCTAAACTGATACCATCCTATCCCTATTCCCTACAACAACCAACCAAATTCACTGAGACATACAAATGGCCTAACTTTTCTACTTACAGACATATCACATGGCCAAACTCACTTCTCCCAATTTACTCCATGAAACTCCAGTGGAAATAGCATATAACTTCCACCCAGATAACTCTATCTTCCCCTAACTTTCGTATACTAGGGTCTATATTATAATCTCAAATGTTTAAAAGTTTGAATGCGTAAAGATCGAACTTTATGCATCGAACTCTTAAACAATCGAAATTAAATAAAATACCCCTACACAAAAAAAAAAAAAATAACAAGTGTAGGCAGGTAGGCAAGCCCCCATGCACCCCCCGCTACTTAAATATACCAACTCCGAGACCGTGCTACAGTGCAGGAAAGGGAAGTCTTCCCTTTTCTGCACCATTCTACATTGAAGTGCAACCTCAGAGTTGGCATATTTATGTAGCGGGGGGGAGGTGCAGGAGGGCTTGCCCCCCTGCTTAAACCTATTAAGGTAAGTATTTGAACTTTAAACTTTTTTTTTTAGATTTTGTAGTTACGGAACTTCGACAATATGGTGTCGCCCATATTGTATTCAATGTTCCGTAACTTCAAGATTTTAATTTAGACCTATATAATATGCTACTCCTTCAGTATGCTTTTACAATTATACTATGTATACTCACCATTGCCACATCCTACTCACCATTGCCACATCCTACCATATTCCCCTTCCCCTAATCACTCTGTTTTCCCCAAATCTATAATCATAGTCAAATAACAACCCCCACTAACTACAAAATTGTACCTCATCTCTACCCATCAGAAACACAGCACCTCTTCAATTACACCTACATTAAAGAGAAATGAAAGACTCATATATCAGTATCAGATCTAAGGGATATACATAAAAAAATAGTACAACTTCTCTCACTGCACTTTTACTCTCCACTCTCCCTCTAAACCAGCCAAACCCCATATAACCCATTAGCTCCCACAATTACCTAACCACAACCTATTATTAATGCTCAAAAACCTCAGACGTATCTACAACAAAATTCCAGATTCCTATGCATGCAGTGCAACACATAACCCAGACATTCTAATCATCTCTGAAACTTGGCTAAAACCAAACACTAAAGATAAAGAAATCCTTCCCCTAGAATACAATATAATAAGTGATGGATTAAACAAAATAGCTAGAGCGGGTGCAATGTTTTTTTAAAAACACACTAAACATCACCAGATATCCACTGTATCACCACAACTATCCCAACAGAGAAATATTTATTACCCTTCTACACCTGAACAAGCAGAAAACTATTTGTGTTGCTGTCTTATATATTCCCCCAGGCAACAACATTCCCATTCTTGAATGCACCCTTCAATAGTTTTCCACTAATATAAAAAAAAAAAAAATTACTTTTCTCGAGAACGTGCATACAGACTATTTACTTGTAAACACTAACTCCCCTACACTTTCTATTAACCTATTCAGTTTAATTCAAGTAATCACCTTACCACTAGAATCAACAAACACAGCAACAGTCACTCACTATTAGACTGGAGTCTTACCACCTCACCCTTAAACACAAACACCTTTGGCTGTCTCACAGACAGCATCAGTGACCATCTCCTCACATTTATTTCAACTTTCAAAGTTTTAAGGCATGCAACTGGTCAGTACTAAAAAGTCTCCCCCTAGATGAAGCAGTAGCATACTTTAACACCAAATTCCTTGCTATTCTTAACTCCCATGCTCCCAGCCACTTTATTAGAACCAAAGTTAAGATTGCACCATGGCTTTCTTCTTCTTCTTCTTCTTCTTCTTCTTCTTTCAGCTTTTCCCAGTTAGGGGTTGCCACAGCGGATCATCTGTCTAAAGATACCAAAACCAAAATTTCATTCAGAAACAAAGCATGGGCCACCTACCAAAAAACAAAAGCCCCACTTGATCAACTAAGAATTATTCAGCTAAGGAATAACACCAAAATATCCAATACCTTAGACAAAAAGAACCACTACTACCATCTACTGCAAAAACACCAAAACAAACCTCAAAAGTTCTGGGCAGGAATAAACAAACTACTCCACCCAGGCCAAACCCCCACTCCACCCCCCTCAGCTTCTCAACAAAAATCCCCAGTAGACATTGCTAATAACTTCAGCAACTTCTTCACAGAGACTATCCAATCTCTAGCCAGCCAACTCTCTCCCAATGGCTCTAATTCTAATGTAGCCACACCTAGTACCCAAACATACTTTACCTTCCAACCTGTTCTTACTCAACTTATTCATGCCATACATAAGAAACTAAGACCCACCACCATGGCTGCTGACCTCCTCCCAGCAGACTATCTGCAAAAGGCTGCTGACAAAATTGCATACCCCATCTCAATCTTGCTCAACAGAGCTATATCTGAAACTACTGAACCCACTATATGGAAAATCTCCCATGTCATACCTCTCCATAAAGGAGGCAGCTCCACTGAACTGTCAAACTTTAGACCCATAGCTATTCTGTCACCTCTAGCTAAAATTATGGAGAAGTGTGTACACATACAGCTCATACACACCTCACACAGAACAAGGTGTTGTCCAACTTTCAGAATGGCTTTAAGCCACACCACAGTACTACTTCTGCCCTCCTCTCTTTCTCTAACATCATTAACCACAACCACAATAATAACAAACTATCCTCAGCACTCTTTCTAGATCTATCCAAGGCTTTTGATATGGTTGATCACAAAATGCTTATTAATACCTTGAAGGCCTTCTCCTTAAACATCCATGCAGTCCAATGGTTTCAATCCTACTTGCAGAGCAGGCAACAGGCAGTCTTATGGCAGGACAAGCTATCATCTTGCCTACCTATCACATTAGGAGTCCCCCAGGACTTAATACTAGGACCCCTTCTTTTCTCCATATTTAGCAACGACCTTCATTCAGTCATCCCAGATGCTACCTGCATTCAATATGCAGATGACTCCACCTTGATTTGTTCTGACACCTCATCAGCTACTTTATTCACATTAACCCAAAATAGCTTCAATACAGTGGAAACATGGCTCTCCAATCAACATCTAATCCTAAACCCCAACAAAACTAAGTTGCTCCTCTTCTCCCCCACGTGCAGGACCCCCCTGCCATCCTTCAACATAACTGCTAACAATGGCATTATCATCTCCCCAGAAGCCTAAACTAAACTACTGGGTGTCATATTTGATAACAACCTGAAGTTTGATGCACATATCAATCAAACTATCAAAACCATTAATAAAAAACTTGGCTCTCTTTACATAATCAAATCTTTCCTTACCCCACTTCCTAGAACTGCAATTGCCCATTCCCATCTGCTATCATCTCTCCTCTATGCCTCACCTCTATTCTCCAACTTAAACAAAACAGATCTTAATAAACTATCATCCTGCTATAACCACATTGCCAGATTTGCTACTGGCACAGCCTACCGGACACACCACTGTCACAACCTAAATCGCCTAGGATGGCTTGAACTGCCAAGCCTACTGCAGTTCAACCAGCTAATAGTGGTACATAAAGTCCTTTACCAACCATAAAATACATCTTCACTAAAAAATATTATCAGCCCCTAGACCAGCACCTGGCCACTGTGATCATCCAAACATACAAATCCAACTACTGAGCTGGGGACTTGCTGTTTGCCAACTATGTTGGAAACATATGGAACTGACTCCCAGCTGACTTGACCCTAGAACCCTCACTAACTCAATTCAAAAACAAACTCAAGAAATACTTCAAAACTCATTGGTTATGTCCTTGCACTAACCCCAACTAGTGACCTGTCTATTTCTTAGGTGCCTTACCTTCAAATACTTCTAACATTTTTCTACCAGTCCATTTCAGGAAGGGTCAATTGTATAACTGCTGCTCAGTGTGTCTTAAACCTGAATGTAATGTTATGTATGTTTAACTTTGAAAATAATGAAAATAACTAAGTTGCTCCTCTTCTCCCCCACATGCAGGACCCCCCTGACATCCTTCAACATAACTGCTAACAATGGCATTATCATCTCCCCAGAAGCCTAAACTAAACTACTGGGTGTCATATTTGATAACAACCTGAAGTTTGATGCACATATCAATCAAACTATCAAAACCATTAATAAAAAACTTGGCTCTCTTTACATAATCAAATCTTTCCTTACCCCACTTCCTAGAACTGCAATTGCCCATTCCCATCTGCTATCATCTCTCCTCTATGCCTCACCTCTATTCTCCAACTTAAACAAAACAGATCTTAATAAACTATCATCCTGCTATAACCACATTGCCAGATTTGCTACTGGCACAGCTTACTGGACAGACCACTGTCACAACCTAAATCACCTAGGATGGCTTGAACTGCCAAGCCTACTGCAGTTCAACCAGCTAATAGTGGTACATAAAGTCCTTTACCAACCATAAAATACACCTGCACTAAAAAATATTATCAGCCCCTAGACCAGCACCTGGCCACTGTGATCATCCAAACATACAAATCCAACTACTGAGCTGGGGACTCGCTGTTTGCCAACTATGTTGGAAACATATGGAACTGACTCCAGCTGACTTGACCCTAGAACCCTCACTAACTCAATTCAAAAACAAACTCAAGAAATACTTCAAAACTCATTGGTTATGTCCTTGCACTAACCCCAACTAGTGACCTGTCTATTTCTTAGGTGCCTTACCTTCAACTACTTCTAACATTTTTCTACCAGTCCATTTCAGGAAGGGTCAATTGTATAACTGCTGCTCAGTGTGTCTTAAACCTGAATGTAATGCTATGTATGTTTAACTTTGAAAATAATGTTATGTTTTGTAAAGTGTTTTATAATAAGTTAGTACTATATGTGCTAAATGCTGGTATTGCTTATGACTGTAATCTGCTTGAAACTAGCATTTACTAAATGTTCAATGTGTATTATTATCTTGGAGCTTTTCTCCCCGGGCCTCTGCTGAAAATGGACATGTATCCAGTCAGACTATCCCGATCAACAAATGTAAAATAAAATAAAATCAAATAAATAAATAAAATTTATTACAAGACAAACTAATCACCCCCTAGCTAACAGTATTAAAACAAATACATAGCTTCTAATATTTTAACAGACACCTTTATAAACTACCTCTACAATACAATTATAATACTCTTTAAAAAAAACTACCACTAGAAGATGCTGCTAATGATTTCAATAATATATTTCAATAATACATTACTTAAAATACTAAATGAGTTAGCTCCTATATGAACAAAAAACAAACCAAAAAAATAAAAAACAAATGCAACCCTACTCCATGGCTCAACAAAGAAAGTAAACAACTCTTGTTAAATAGAGACAAAGCCTGGAAAATATGGAATAAACATAGAACACTGCAAAAGTGGCAACATTTTAGATAACTTAGAAACTGATATAAACAACAGTTCAAAGTAAACAAAACTGCATTGTTTCACTCACGTCTAGGCAAACATCACCACGACCCCAAGCAATTCTAGATAACCATAAAATCCCATCTATACCCTACTCAAGCCACCACACCATCTCCCACTACAAACAATGAAGAGATCGCATAGTCACAAAATTTGACACACACTTCATTCAATCTTTCCTTTCTCTACTAGAATCTAATCAACCCTCCCATCTTTCTATCTTCAACAACAATACTCACAATACCACTTTCTTTTCTTTCCTCCAATACTTACCTCAGCTATTAAAGATTACCTACAAAAACTGAAACTCACTGCAACAGCTGCTGACAAACTCCCACCTAAGTAACTTAAGTTAGCTGCTGACATTCTGCAATACCCCAGCTCAATACTCATAAATAGACCTATCACAGAAAACTATGTACCCACTATCTGGAAAAAATCACATATTATACCACTTTACAAAGGTGGATCAGCCACAGACCTCTCCAACTACTGACCCATTGAAATTCTCTCCCCTCTGTCCAAAATCTTAGAGAGATGCATACACTCCCAACTCCTAACCCATCTCATAAACAACAAACTGCAGTCACCCACACAACATGGCTTTCGACCACACCACAGCACAACAGCTCTGCTTAGTTTTTTAAGAAACCATAAATACCAAAAGAAGCAATAGTAACCTAATATCCTTCTTGCTCCTGGATCTGTTAAAAGCATTTGACACAGTATCCCAACAACTCCTAATCAGTGAACTATCTTTCCTAGCACTATCTCATTCAGCTCTTACTTGGTTCTGTGGGTAGGTGTCCAACAAGCAACAGGCTATAAAATGGAATTAGGACCTACTCTCCTTTCTCCCTGTTTTTGTCATTATATGACAAGGGTCAATTCTAGAGCAGTACTTTTCAATATTTTCATAAACAGCCTGCACAAAGCCAACAAACCTGACAGCTTAGTACAATGTTCTGTCAATGCCGCCATCATCTGCTCAGCCTCAGCCCTTCCACTACTTCAGCAAATGACCCAAGACTGCTTCACTTCTATAGAATCATGGCTAAAGGCTCATCAGCTAATCTTAAATACCAAAAAAACAAAATGAATGTTTTTCACACCCAGATCTCTTTCAACAATATCAACTAATAACACCACCCTAGTTCTTGTTGTTGTTGTTGTGTCTTTCGGCTTTTCCCGGTTAGGGGTCGCCACAGCGGAACTCCGGTCCGCTAATGATTGGTAGTTGATTTTTACGTGCCGAGTTACCAGCCCTGACGCAAAACCTTCAATGAAGGTATGTCCATTTACACATGCCTCCACACAGAAGACACTCTGGCTGAGAATCGAACCGGACAGCGTCTTACTGTGAGGCAACAACGCTACCACAGCACCACCACCACGAGTCCTAATAACACCACCTTAGAAACTGTAAAAAATACAAAACTACTAGGAGTCATAACAGACAATAACATAAAATGTTACCTGTACATCACCCAGGCCATCAAGAAACCTCACAAAAAACTGGCCTTACACTACCAAAACTAACCCTACCTCACAGACTCCTCAAGAAAATCCTTAGCATTATCTTACCTTCTTCCCTCCTTTCTATATGAATGACCCATATTAACCAACATTCAAGCCAGCCTACTAAATAAATTAGAGGCAGTTAATGCATCCTCCCGTACACACCACTGCTTAACATTAAAGAAGTTCAACTGGCTAGAACTACCTAATCACCTACATTCACTCAACTTCAAATTACCCACAAAACACACGTCTATCTCTACAAAACATTCTCAAGCACTACTCCTCACTATGTTGGCTTCGTTGAGGTGACCCTACTAATAACTTCCAAATCTCGTAATACAACTGGAGAATCACTATACCCATCCTATGTTATCAGACAATGGAACTCCCTGCCTATCCTACTAAAACAGAACAGCTGTGCATCTAGCTTTAAGTTTAAGCACAACTTAAAACAGCACCTAAACTACTCCTGGCTCTATTCTTGAAAACACCCTGACTAACTTTCTTTATCTTTCAGCTCTCTAGACTATCACCCACCCCTGACTCTCCAGCGCTCCTGTTTTATCCTGTAAATAATGTAAATGAATCCTACCTACATTTAAAACTATATACTGCTTTTCATCACTCCTATTTGAATGAAACTTTTGCATTCCTGTATATGTAAATTTAACCTGTTTATTATAGTATAACACTACTGCAGAAATCAAATTCTATTAACTTCTGTCTGGATTGTATTATCCATTGCATGATTCTAAAAAAAGAAACATTTCTGCTGTTAAGAAACTGAAATTCTTTTTTCCTCTGAAATCTTTTGTAACTTTAATGGACCTTTTCTCCCTGGGCCTCTGCTGAAAATGGGCCTGAGTGCCCAGTTGGACCATCCTGGTAAACAAAAGACAATAAGTAAACAAATAATAAACATCAGTTTCAACAGAAAAGAAGTGGTCACATGCAGGAAACAACTCATTTGGTGTACCATTTATATGTGTCAATTTCCCAAACAACTGCATGTGTGTTTGTGTGTGTGTGTGTGTGTGTGTTTGTGTGTGTGTGTGTGTGTGTGTGTGTGTGTGTGTGTGTGTGTGTGTGTGTGTCTCTGTGCGAGTGTGTGTTTGTGTGATGGGGTGCTGTTATTAAGAACATGAACGTCTGGCTTGTTCTGTACTTTTCTGCTAACAATTTGCATCTATTTTGCCAAATTATGACATCTGTCTTTCTACTGTCATCTCAGAAATCATATTCTAAATAATCTCCACAGTTTAGCACCAGCTTGGACGTGATAACATCTGCTACACAGCTTACTTGGTCTTAATCCATTCTTTCCAATGCACAGACATGTGTGACTCTACTCCCCTCTCGTTCATATGCATCTCTGTATACCACATGGTATCTCAACTCCCAGATGTAAACAAATGCTAATTTTCTATCAGCATTAATGCATTATTCATGGAAAAATAACACTATGGGAAAATAAGGCAACCATTATTAAATACCAAGTAATAATATGCATCAGGAGATATCATAATAGAAATATACTACACAGCCGTATTTCACAAATGGTGAAGTTTTGTCCTTTCCCAGAGTCATTTCAAGAATGCCTGAAGAAATCCTGGTCACAATGTCCACTCTATACAGTGTGTGCTGAGCATTGCTGCTGGGTTTAGTTATTCAACATACAAGAGTTAATAGTCAAGAGTTTCAGACAACTCCCAGGCATAGACCTTACAGCAAACTACTAATCCAGCCTGCATCCAGCTTAGCTAAAAGGGATGGGAGCTTTAGACAGATATTTGTAACAAACAGCAGTAATTTGAGTTAGAGATATCACAGCTATGCCACAGAGATGAAAGATATAACAAGCCAAACACGATGAAGTAAGACACAGGATAAAATTCCCAGACAGCAGATGAGTATATAAGCCACAAACTGATTCTTGAATACCTACCCTAGCATATGTAAGCCTCAAGTTACCAGTAAATACTTTGCACAGAAGGATGAGGAAATGCAAAAGAGAAAATCAGAAGGACATTTTAATTAATTTTTAAAGAACACTTAATGGGGAAAATTACAAATGTTCATAGCTTGTCTCATATATACTTAGGCAGTGCATGGAGCCAGTCAAAATTAATGGCAAGGATTTAACAACAGAAAACTAGCACTAGCACCTTTAAATAAGAGCCATGTGTATACCACATGTGACAGTTGCTGACCATGACGCAAGCATCATTATAAGAGCCATGTGTATACCATTTGTGACTGCTGCTGACCATGACACAAGTATCATTAGGATGACATAAAAGCCATGTGTATACCACATGTGACAGCTGCTGACCATGACACAAGTATCATTAGGATGACATAAGAGCCATGTGTATAGCACATGTGACAGCTGTTGGCCATGACACAAGCATCATTAGGATGACATAAGAGCCATGTGTATACTATATGTCACAGCTGCTGACCATGACACAAGTATCATTAGGATGACATAAAAGCCATGCGTATACCACATGTGACAGCTGCTGACAATGACACAAGTATCATTAGGATGACATAAGAGCCATGCGTATACCACATGTGACAGCTGCTGGCCATGACACAAGCATCATTAGGACAACATAAGAGCTATGTGTATACCACATGTGACAGCTGCTGACCATGACACAAGTATCATTAGGATGACATAAGAGCCATGTGTATACCACATGTGACAGCTGCTGGCCATGACACAAGCATCATTAGGACGACATAAGAGCTATGTGTATACCACATGTGACAGCTGCTGACCATGACACAAGTATCATTAGGATGACATAAGAGCCATGTGTATACCACGTGACAGCTGCTGATCATGACACAAGTATCATTAGGATGATATAAGAGCCATGTGTATACCACGTGACAGCTACTGACCATGACATACGCATTAGGATGAGAACTAGTTAACAGCCCCGCACATTATAGCAAGACACCAAATTCCCTATTAGACTGGATCCTAGTAGCAGACCCTAGCAAATGCTCCACCACCAATACAATGTCAGACTCTGTCAGTGATCATTTCCAAATCTACGGATCAGACATCTCACACATCCAATTAAACAGCTACCTTTCCAAGTTTAACCCAGAAATGTTCATTACTACGATATCATCCATTAATTGAAACTTCCTAAACATCCTCCCCTTGGACAATGCTGTTAATGAATTCAATACAACTTTTCTAAATATCCTAAACAGTCTTGCACTTTCTAGAAGGAAGAGACTAAAAATAAGTAATGCAATTTCACTATCCAAAAAGAGTAGAATGCTAATGCAGGACAGAGAAAAAGCATGGAAAGAATGGCAGAAATATAAAACACATCAATATCTTGAATACTTCATAATACTTCACAATCATATTAAAAAGCAAATAAAGACAAAAATCTATACCATAATAACTTTCAGAATAATACTAAATACAACAATAAAACATTTTGAGCAGCCATTAAAGAAATATTACAGCCCAGACAATAACTCAGCTCAAACCCAGATAACTCACCACTTGAAACTGTAGTACAGATTAACTCTTATTTTATAGATAGTACAGCATCTCTAACCAAGGATTCCTCTACATCTAATCCCAACCCGGCCCAACAGCTACATGTCATCACATCCACTTTCACCTTCAAACCTGTCCCCACATCCTATATAAAACTTTCTTCTTCAGCTGAAGACCTTCCAAGAGAGTAACTAAAACTAGCAGCCAACAGCATTGCCTATCTTGTGCCAATCCTTATAAATAGGTTAATCAAGGAATCCCATGTTCCTTCTCTCTGGAAAAAGTCACACATTATCCCTGTTCACAAAGGAGGAAATTCAACAGACATCAATAACTTTAGACATATAGCAATATTATCTCCCCTCACCAAAATACTTGAAAAATGTATTCAAAAGTAATTGGTAGACTATTATCTGCAGGAAGAACTCCTATCCCTTGCACAACATGGCTTCTGTCTTTCCTGTAGTACTGGTGCTGCTATTCTCACCTATATAGATACTGTCAATAAAGCTAGAGATAATGGCAACTTAGTCTCTATTTCTAGACTTGTATAAAGCCTTTGACACAGTTTGTCACAGCAAACTTCTACTTCAAATGTCCTCACTAGGTCTCTCTCAGCCCACCCTTCTGTGGTTCAAAAGCTCCATGTCCAATAAGTATCATTCAGTAAAATGGCACTCCATGCTCTCTCCTTCCCTCCCAGTCACCACCGGTGTACCAAAAGCCTCTGTCCTTGGTCCCCTCCTCTTTAACATTTTCACCAAGGCCCCCATACATCACACAGCAGACCACAATACGCAGATGATTCCACTCTCATTTGCATATTTGACAACATGGTACACCTCCAAAAAATTAGTCAGGAAGCTTTAACAGCTACTGAAACATGGCTTTGTAGCTCACAACTCATGCTCAATCCAAAAAGACCAAACTACTACTTTTTAACCCAAATCCTTCTCTCTCATGAAAAAACTAAATTTAAAATCCTTTCTGTTGATAATACATCCATTGAAGACACTAAGTCACTTTTCATAAAAAATTATTAGGAGTGATAGTGGATGATAAATTGCTTAAGAAAAACTCATCAAAAACTAAGGATGCTTTACAGAGCCAAAAACTCTCATTGATGCAATTATATTTTGCCACTACGTATCTCTTCCTCACACTTCTTTATGGCACTCACATCCTCACTGGCTTCCTCATTCACAAAAATTAAAACCTGAACAATGCTATGACAAAGTTGCTAAATTTGTAGCAAATCCTCATTTCAGAACCCACCACTGTATAGCAATAAAAAGTCTAACTTGGTTAGAACTGCCTCATCAACTAACATACACACAGCTTCTTACCATCTATAAACTTATCCAGCATCGATCTGTCTGCCCAGCAATAAAAAAAAATTCTACACAACTATGTCCCAGTTGGCCATTGCAGTCCAGTGACCAAAAACTCCTGTCTGTCTACAAACCTATCAGATCTGCTGGCCATTGTCTCTACTCCTACAAGGTTGCTAAGGCTGGAACTCCTTCCCTTTATCCATCAGGTCAATAAGCTCCCCTCCCATCTTTCAAAACCACTCTGAAAGACTTCCTAGCTAAAATATGGCTCTGTTCTTGCTCAAAACCAGGGTAAACTATATCCCTAAATGTGAATAAGTACCTTTCTATTCCTTATACTTCCTTACTCTCCCTTCTTTACTTACTTCCTAACTTCTATCAAATTCTTTGCCCTGACGTTCTCTTCAAATATGCCATAAGCTTGTTTTTCCCTCATTTCATATTGCAATTCTTGTTTATATTAACTAACTTACCTTTAATATTTCTGCAAACTAAAATTTCTTTAAATATTTAGCAATTATCATATGACTTGTATCAATTCTTAACAAATGTTTTTATATTATGTCTAATTTGTTATAATTATTTAAACTGCAGATGTTTTTTTTTTAATATTCTAAAATTATTGTTCTTAAAATGTTTTGTAATAATTTGGAGATTTTTTTCCCTGGGCCTCCACTGAAAATGGGCTGCTACCCAGTCAGACTTTCCTGGTAATCAAATGTCAATAAATAAATAGTATAAATAAATAAATAAATATAATCAAATGATAGCTAAACCAATGGGCACAAAAGAAACACTTCTGCTTAAACTGTCTGACTCCTAGTTTTCTTGATATCGTCAACATGGATTTTGGTAAATACTACTTTGATGGGGGGGCAGCAACATATTCTTAGCCTTGCAGTAAGGTACAGCTTTGTAAGGTACTCACCAAAACAGTGGATATATGAATAACAGGGTCACTGCTGCACGTACACATACATGGTTTAGAGTATCCCATCCAAAGGTGGACAGATATCTTCTGCCAACTATTTTCAGCAACTGGATGACATCTAGAGTAAACTGATGCAATCTCACACCATGAACATTTGTATAATACATGAGTATATGCACTTAACTTACTGACACACACATATCCTTATTCAAAGTCCCATGCATATCATATATATGCATGTTGCCTGGTTTCTTGTATACTGCTGCACAGCCTGAAAGTAAGGTTGATGGTGCTGACAGCATGGCAACTCATGCCGCACCTCTAAATTCACATTTCTGAATAGCAGATGTTACTTGGTATGAGATGTAATGGCAGATAAGCTGTTACTTATCATTCATACTGAAGAATTTTGCATAGCTATAACTTCCAGGACATCTCTCTTTGCATGGCAATATGTCTGAGAATTAGAAAGTATGAATGCAGAAATTCAGTTTATACATGACTAGTTGTAGTATATCTGAGAAGTCTAAAAAGGGTTTATATCACATTATTGAACTTCTAAAATATCAAACACCATAAGCTCGAACTTGGAAGTTCAAAATGTGATATCATCGAAAGCTCAGAACAGAGAAATTTTTTTCCCAGGGAAAAAATGTGCTGTTTCGAGAAACACACAACACAAGCACACCAAAAACCATGTCCAATGGGGGGGGGGCTTCACCCCCAAACCCCCCTACTTAAATATACCAACTCCGAGATCGCACCACAGTGGAGGAAATAGCGAAGCTGTGGAACAGCCCACCAAATTCTTGCCCTGGGTAAGAATTCGATGTTCCGTGGTTTTGATATTGTCAGCGTTCGAGGTTTCGGGTTCGATGAAATGCCATTTGATGTTGTGCAGTTTCGCGGTTATGATATAAACCCATCTAAAAAGATAAAGTGAAATAAATGTCTGTCTGTCTGTCACAGAGGACAGAAGCGTTGAAAGTTTCAAGAGGAAAAGAGAGAAAGATAGAGAACACTGTAGTGATGAGTTACTGTGAGCAAAAAAAAAAAATCTGCCAAATAGTCACCACATATTCTCAAGAAGAGCACAAAGCCCTGCAGAGAATATTTATTTTTTATTTAATTAATGAAATCATTTAAAATAAACTATGAGTCTGCTGAATTATACTATGCATTTGTATGAACAAGAATCATGCATGATATTAGAAATTATTATGTAAGAGGGAAATTGCTGTATGAAGCAGATTTACTATTAGATAAAGAGATAGTTTTGTAGTGAGTGAAATTACATTGTTATATAATCATGCAAGAGCCAAATTGTTGCAAGAAGTAGATTTTATATTAAATAAAGACATATTTTTATATATGGAGTGAAATTATGTTGCTACAATTTAAAGGTCTCAAAGAAGAATTTAAATTATGTAAAACTTTATAAGAAAAACAAGTTTAAAGTGAGTAAAACGGGTCTATATCACCAAATTGAAAAGACCGGTAATCGAACAGCATTTCACATTGAACTGTTGTTTATCCAGGTGTTTATTGTGAGATCATGGTACAGTGAAGATCAGAAAATTTGCCCTTTCCTCACTGTAGTGCGATCTTGGAGATGGTATATATAATTAGTGGGGAGTGGTGTGTGGGGTGCAGCCCCCACAAAAGCAACTTCAATAAATGGCATTTTCGATGTAAATGCCATTCGATTACCAGTCTTTTCGATTGGTGATACAGACCCAGTAAAACAGAGTGAAAATGAGCCAAGCGAGTCAAAGGAAGCATACAAATAATGATAAATGCATTGTTGAGACGTTCTGCATAACTTGCAGATATAAGCATAAGAATGGATGTCTTGATATTAGTAATTGTATAGAGTGAAATAATTTTGTTAATACGAGTAAAACGATTGAAATAATATGTAATAAAAAACAATGCATGTAGTGGAACAAAGTCTTGGAAGATAGTTGCCCTGTAAAGATAATAACTACTAATAAGGTGCACAGTGTTAATGTTAATAGTGAACAAGAATGTGATACACACAATTTGGAATGAGAGGGTTGGTTAGGAATCTGGACAGAAAAGCTTTAAATTAGTGACCAAAGTGTGGTGTTTAAACTAGACATGAGTGTAATATAATATATATTCAAATGTTCAAAACAGTGACTCTGAATGAGAGTAAAAAGGAAGCTGTCTGTTTATAAACTGTTTTCAGGTAATTATGTAAAGCCATTGTGTTAGATAGTCCCTACGCATCAATATAAGAAACAGGATTTGTCTGATTAGAGAATACTGTAGTTAAAGCCTCTAGGAGATCTATCATTGTAGGGTACTTTTTCTGAGCTGTAGAAACTGCAGATACAAGAATATGATTTACTCCTGATTACAAAATATCACTCCACATAGCTGGTGTTGAGGCTTGTGCTTTACTGGAATACTTTGCTTGCCAAGAGCTTGGTATAGTGAAAATATTTCAAAATAAGTATGCACAGTATTAGTCTGCATTGCAAGTAAACAGAGATGATGTCATTCATGAATACAAATATTTATTTACAGATCTAAGCCATTTGCAAGGAATTTACTTTATTAAATAGAGCTCCTAGTGTTATCAGCAGTGAATGCTCTAAGGATAGCTCTAGTTCCTCTAATGAGTGGACATGCTGAAAAGAATAGCCATAATTAAAAAAACAAGTTGAGCCTTCTGACTGCATGACCAACATGATTAAATTCAAATTCAAAATTCAGTGTCTAAAAGCTAAACACTACCAGAGTAAATTAATAAAGCAGGAACATATCAAGATGGCAGAAATATAAAACCAAGAGAATTTAATCCTTAAATAACAAATCAAAACTAAGTTTTGAGAGACTTCTTTAAAACCAGTAGGAGTGGGGATATCCTCAACCATCCTGTTAACAGGTTTAAAGGTAGGTAGGCAAAAATGCTTGTCTGATGAGTCACGCCAGATTCTTGATTCTTCAACTCTCCAATAGACCAATGGTGGAAGACAGCAGATGCAGGCTGGTTCTAGACATCAAGTTCCTGAAGATAATGGGGGATCCCAGTTATACAGGTCAAGACAAACCAAAACTACAATCCTACATGCAATACACGACCAAACTGGTAAACAATGCAAACTCTGTAGTGCCAGTAAGGTAAAGCGGTAATACGTTACTTGGTAAGCAGCCAGGCTCAGAGCATGATGATAATGAGCTGCCTTGTAAAGTAGAATTCAACACTAATTGTAGAGGGTCAAGTTTGGATTATGGAAGCCTCACAAAAAGGGTGTTACACTAATCCAGCCTTTAGGAGACTAAAGGAGTAGTACCACAGGAAGATCTGTGGAAGGAATAAAGATCTTTATTAGGAGATATTCCTCAGATAAAACCATGATGACTTAATGGCAGTGGAAACCAGGTGCCCGAGAGTGAGCACATTATCATTAAAACCCTTTTTCCCATTTCTACATTGGTTTGGGATTTTGTGTTAAATGCCTCCATCTCTCTCTCTCGCTCTCTCTCTTGCTTCTTGATTCAGTGCCACACTTCTAGCTGCAGTAGTCAAGCCCAACTATCATGGGTCTTTTCTCACACAATCCATCCCTATCTTCACTGGACACCCTCTTTTCCTTTTGCCTTCTTCTTGTCTGAACCAATTATTCTTCATCAGATTGTCTTCTGCTTCCTGCACATGTGCCCGAACCACAGTAATCTACTCCCTTTGACCTTCTCTGCAATTAGAACTAAATGGGATTCTGTTCTGATGTCCTAATTTTTTCATCTGTCCCACAGTATGCATCCTACTATTTGTCTCAGGCACTTCATCTCCATCACCTCTAGCTTCCTCAACTGTTCTGCCTTCAATGTCCAGGTTCCTGTACCATAGAGGAGTATAGATTACACCACTGTTTTGTACACCTTAATTTTTAGCTTCTTTGCTATTGTTTTGCCAACCACCACCCCTGACACTGTATCTCAGTTGGATGCAGCCCCTCTGATTCTAGCTTTGACCTCTTCATTCAGATTTACCTTCTCCTATGCTTTCTCCATGTGTAGGAAGGCCTATTTGGACTCCTTCCTCATTTCTAGCTTCTTTTCAACTATCTGCCTCACTGCAAACATCAGGTCTGTTGTGCTACATCCTGATCTGAATCAGAACTGCTCATCACCCATCTTAGTTTCTGCTACTCTTGCATCTGGTTATCAAAGACCCTCTCCAGAACTTTCATGTAGTATGACAGGAGTCTGATACATTTATAATGCCCACAGTTGTAAATGTTCCCTTTGTTCTTTTACACTGACACTTACATGCTTATTCTCCAGTCATCAGGAATATGGCTTTCTTTCCATACTGCTATGAGTATCCTAGGAGCCATTTCTACACTAACCCAACATCTTGCTTCATATCTATCATCACCTCATCTGAGCCTGCTGCTTTCCCTGACTTCACTTTCCTTAGTCATGTTCTTACTTTTTCTATGGTGTGCTTCTCTTATTCTGTGTTCGCAGGCTGTGTCTGGGAAAGTACAGCTTTTGTGGGGATGTCTTCATTCAGAAGCTGCTGGAACTACTCCTTCCATCTTTCTTTGATATCTTGTAAATTGGTGAACAGGTTGTTGTTGGCATCCCTTCTGATGGTTGTCAGATGACTATCCTCTTTATATACCAGTCTATGCCATGCAACCTGAAGGTGTTCCTTTGTTCTAGCTACTGTGTCACTTTCTAGAAGCTAGTAGACTGTCTCTGATGCCTTCTTCTTTACTAATGCAACTTTCCTCTTAGCAGCACCATCATCAATTATCACGCTTAAATTTCTCACCTATAAAACAAATTCTAGTTTACATAACTATAGACAATATTCAACCATCTGCAACCTTTTTTCTCATTTTTGCACATGTGATGAGGGTGTTACTTCAACAATGACAGTCAGGTGACTAGCCCTGCTGCACTTGTCCTTCTGGAACAAATGCACTCACATCTGTGGCCAGTTTGGAGTTTTCAGTTGACCCACTGAACATCTTTAGATTTTGGGAGGAAACCAGGGCACATGGAGAAATCTTATGTGAGCACAGGGAGGACATGCAGACTTCACACAGAAGGCACCCCAGCCAAGAACTGAACTGGAGAACCTTTTGCTGTGAGGCTGCCTGCTGCTCCCCTTGATGCCCCTATAGACAATATCAAGGGAAAAAAATGGAGCATATGAGTTATGAATGGTGGCAAGAATGTATACAGTCATTCTCTTGGAGGTACTGAGATTCAACTGAACAACAGTACAGTTTTCCATGAATTCTTAGTAGGAAACTACTTAAGGCAGACAAAGAATCTCAATGAAGGGAAAGCTACACCTACATGTCATCATCATAACAATGGTAGCTTAAACCTTTGCTTTGAATGATGTTCCCATGTGGTAGTATATAAATAGTGAAAAACAAAGAGCCAAAGGACTAACACAAAACAGCAATGTTGATCTACTGCTAGAGGAAGATTATTAAAAACATATCAAGGACAGTCCTTGTACAATGCCTATTCTGAAATGCAGGCTTGAATGAGCCATAGATCAGATTACCACTCAAATAGGATTCCATTTGTTTGCAAATTACCTTTTCAAGAAATATACCAATAAATGGAGGGAGCAGCCTCTGTTCTAGACGTAACTAAAAACTCTACCACAGCAGGTCTTTCACTTTGCAGTTCCCAATCCCTTTCCCTATACTCTGATATCAATCCCTGATAGGGAAGCAGTCTAAAACCTGTTTTGGCCTTATCCCACTCTATTACCTATCCCTCTTCAGTTATTTTTCTCCCAAAACCTTGGTTCCTTTGCCAGTTTTCTTCAGTAAATTCCAGCCTCCTCTTGTCTATTTACTGTATCCCTAATTGCAGGCATTCCTATTGGCTAAATATATTTTCTCCATTTATGTTGGCTTAGTTCTTAGTGTACTTTCTGCAACTTTATGAACATAATATTTTTATGATGGTTATGATTCTTCTTAAGGATCTGCATCCAAAATCCCAGTCTCTCTTTATTTCTTGAACTTCTCCCCTGCATCATTATCATCACTTTACACATTGAACTATAACCTTCTGCTTGTGTTATGTATATGAGCCTTAATTGTGTAGCCCTAAAATATTCCTTCAAATCAGGTAAACATAAACTATCTTGTTCTATATGGAAGATCTGCTTATCCCACTATTCTTACCATTTGTCCCTCTCAGAAAAATTCCTTCAATGCTTTATTAATTATTGTCCACAACTTTTCCTCTGGCTGATAGAAGTATGCTTGACTTGTATAAAAAAACTAAAAGGACTGAAAACATTTTCACTGCTTTATCCTACTACCCATATCCATATACAAGAGCTTCCAGTTTCTCTGTTTTTGTATTATCTATTATTGAGTCTCTTCCCTCATATCCTTAGCTGCTGTAACAGATGTCATTTTCATCCATTCTCCGAAATAATTTATTTTATCATGTCCCAATAAATATGGCTATTGCTAAACCAAGTCACGAGTGGGAAGATATTTATGGCTATAGCCTTTGTTTTATCTTCATTAATTTTATTATCCTGAAGACTTGAAACTGTCTCAAAATGTTTCATAACACTGAGATGTCCTTTTCTGGATATATCAAGTACAAAATAATATCAGGTGCAAATAAAGCCAACTTTTCCTGTCTACCATAACAATTAGAGTCTTGAATTTCTGAGGCCCTCATTTTCTTTGCTAGTGGTTCTAAATATAAATCTAATAACAAAGAGGAAAGAGGATACCACTGCCTGGTTCCTCTGTTCAAATGCCACATATTGGAGAGGAACTCTACATTTTAATCCTTGTCTCCAATATTTCATATATCCTCTTAATTAACCTTATTATTGCATCAGGGAATGCAAATGCTTCCATTGCCCTACTCATATAATCCCAGCTTACTCTGTTCATAGGTTCATAGGTTCATACTAGGCTTTCTGCCCTAGGGCATTTATAAGCCTAGCCAGAATGTGTTCGGCTTTCGCCACCCATTTTAAATTTATTTTGCTATGCCCTTTTTCGAGGTTAGTATACTGTGCCTCTGTCTAACAGTGACACAGAAGTGATACCTGGGGTAAACCTATGATCTCCCATCCACTCATCAAGATTCCTCTTGAAGAGAGTCAATGAGGGACTCTGCCTAACCTGGACTGGGATTTTATTCCAGAGTGAAGGGAGCCTCTGGGTTATGAATCTGTCCCTGCAGCATGTCCTATTTATTTCAGTGCTGAGGTTCAAGTCTCTCGAGCGCATAGCTTGATGGGATTTGGATTTTCTGAGGTGCAGCATGTCCATTAATTCCGGGTTGGACATGGCTTTATACGTCAGGCACAGATCGCCTCTGAGCAGGCGGTATGCCACTGAGTAGAGCTGGAGTTTCTTTAACCGGGCAGCATATGGCATCTGTTTGAGCCCTTTGATCCTCTTGGTGAGGTACTTTTGGGGTCTTTCCAGTTGCTGCAGGTGTCTGGTAAGGTACATCCCAAAAGGGGCATTGTACTCAATTATGGGCCTGATGAGGGATAGGTAAAGAGGCACGATGACCTCCCCTGATCTAGATGTGAATCCCTTCATGATTAGGTGGGCTATATAAAATGTTTTTCTAACCACTTTGGCCACGTGGTTGTCAAATGAGAGATTGCTATCAACTTGGGTCCCCAGGTCCCTAATTACTTCTTCTGTACTTAATGGATTACCACCTATGTGGTAATTTGTGGGCACTTTGTTTTTGCCAAAGGGATGACTATACACTTTTGGCATTTAGCTTGAGGCCATGGCTCTGGCACCAGTTGTTTGTTTCTATGAGGCCCTTTTGGAGGATGCTTGTGTTGGCTGGAGAGTCGATTATGGCACCCAGTTTGCAGTCATCTGCGAACTTGGTCAGCCACAGTCCTTTCATGTTGGCCTGTACCTCCGAGAAATATATACCGAACAAGAGAGGTCCCAGGACTGAGCCTTGTGGGACACCACTTGTAACTGGTTTGGAGTCTGACATGGCTCCAGCAATTCTAACCATGTGGGTTTTGTCCTTGAGCCAGTTTGCAATCCATCTAGTGACATAGGGGTTTATATTTAAGCTGGTGAGCTTATCTATAATGCCCGAGTGGGGTATTGTATCGAAGGCTTTTGCGAGGTTCAGGTAGGCTGTGTGGACCACCTTCCCCTCGTCAATCGCCTTGGTGACTGTTTCAAAGAAATCAACCAGGTTTAAGAGGCAGGATCTGCCCTTAACAAAGCCGAACTGGATAGTATCCAGTGTCTGTAGGTCCCCAATATCTTTATTTATGAGGTCCATGATGATCCTTTCCATAGCTTTGCAGACCAAGCTAGTCAGGCTTATGGGGCGATAGTTTCCAGGATCCGTTGAGGCACCACCTTTATGGAGAGGGACCACTGTTGCTGTACGCCACTCTTTGGGCACATATCCTGTAGTAAGGCTGAGATTGAACAGTAGTTTTATGTTTGGGTTTAGCTCTTCTTGGAGTTCATGTAGGATGCAGCCCGGGATACCGTCTGGTCCCATTGATGCTGTGTTTTTTGCTTTGGAGAGGGCGGCTCTTACCTGAGCATCTGAGATGTCAGGGGCAGCACTCTGCTGGGATAGATATTTGCCCTTTGGGTGGGGGGGGGGGTTTGCGCTGAACCTGTCAGCTAGGATGGTGGCAATGTCTGTGGGTTCAGTGTATTTTTTGTCATTTTGGACTAATTCTGAGCATATCTGGGAATTACCACCCAGGTTCCTAACATAACTAAAGAAAGCCTTGTGATTTTCCTTAGTGTCCTGTGCAATTTTTCTCTCGAAGCTGGCCTTAGACAATTTTATGAGTGCCCGTAGTTTTTTGCTAATACTGATCAGTGATGCCTTCCCTTTTTGGGATTTTGCTCTATCATTTAGTAGCTTCCTCCTTCTATTGTATAGTTTGTTTATGGCTGGGGTCCACCAGACAGGACGTCTGCCTTTGGAGGATTGGGTCTTGGTTTTATTTGGGATTGCATGATCCATGCATTCCTGAAGGTGTTCATAGAATGCGTTTATAAAGGATTCTGTGGTCTGGGCTGTATTTTCCACAGGCCAGGGGGCTTTGAAGGATTCCACCTTGGTTTTGAGGAGTGTGAAATTTGCTTTAGAGAAGTTTTTCACTGTGGTTTTCTGGGCAGGGAGTGGGGTCGGGATGTGAATATCCAGTGAGATTAGTTTATGGTCTGATCTTACCAGTGAGGGATACACTTCTGGTCTGAAGCATAGAGTCCCCATGTTGGTGATGATCAGGTCCAGTATGTTTTCCCCTCTTGTGGGAGTGGTAACAAGTTATTCCATAGCATTTGAGTTTATAAATTCTAGGAACCTTTGGGCTAGGGTGTTGGAGCTAGAGTAATGCTCCCAGTCTATGTTTGGGTAGTTGAAGTCGCCCAATATAATGGTGTTTGGAGAGACCTTCATATTTTCCAGTGTTTTCAGGAAGGCCAAGTGGGGTTACTGGGTTTGGGAGGGTGGTCTGTAGCAGGCTATAAACTGGAAGGCAGTTTTACCCACTGTTAGTTGCACATGGATAGTCTCTGATGCTTCGTGCTTTGCCACCAACCTGGAGGTGTGGGTATCTTTGATGAATATCGATACTCCCCCTCCTTTTGTGGTTCGGTCCAAGTTTTGGGGCCAAAAAGCATGGTATGAGGTATAACCTGGTAGTGCTGGGGTGCTCTCGGGAGCCCGGAACCAGGTTTCTGTTACTGCACAGATATCGATGTTCTCCATGCTAAGGAGAGTTTCGAGTGCATGCATCTTGAGGTTTAGACTTCTGGCGTTGAGTAGCATTACTCTTAGTTTCTTATCCCTTGTGATACCTATGGAGGTGGGTTTGTCTTTTGAGCCTTGCCTAAAAAAGGCACTATGGGGGTAGCAAGAGCCTTTGCCAATATCCGAAAGCCCAGGGTGACAGGTGCAAGCCGTCCCTAGCGAAGCATCGTGGCTTGTCGAGCATATCATCCCAAGCTGACAGGCATTGGATCCCCTTTGAATGACACCAGTACTTAAGCCAATTGTTGAAATTGATCATCTTGTCTTCATATTGTGGCATCATTCTTGGTGAGGGTAAGATGCTACTCAAGGTCAGGGTCATACTGGCCTGGGCTACATGCTCAGAGAGCTCCTTTATGTCTCTTTTCATGTAGTCCAGGGAGGTACGTCTCAGGTCATTCACACCAGCATGGACAATGACTGAGTCATATTTGTACTTGCCTTGGAGTGACCTGAGTGCTTGTGTTATGTGGCGGATCCTAGCACCCGACAGGCTGCTCACCGTGAGCCTCTCCTTGTTCAGCCTGGTGAGCGGAACGTCAGTGTGCCTGACAATAGAGTCACCTATTACAAGTGTATCAGGTGTGTTTAGTCTTAAGGGCTGTGACTGTTCGGCACACTGGCTTTGTGAGATATGTGTTGCACGTGTTTTGTTTTGGAGTAGCAGTTGCTTGGGTGTCTGCTTTGGAGGTCTCTGCTGCTTAGGCAGATCTTTATTTAGAGCCTCCAAGTATGTTTTTGTGTGATTATGTGTTTGGTTTGCTGTCGTGGTAGGTCTATGTGAGACTGGAATTGTAGTGAGTGTGGTTTCCTTCTCCTCCTGACTGGTTTTGCCAGTACTGAGTTGAGAGAGCTTAGCCTCCAGTTTGGCTATATGGTTGCATCTCTCACATGTGTTGGAATTTGTTGGGAGGAGGAGAGGGTTGTCTGTGTACATGAGGCAGTTGTAACATTGCCTCAAGATTCCCAGATTCACCAGCTGGACCGGAGAGGAGATTGACAACTGACCTTTGGACATGCTAGAATAATATTGGGAATTCCTTAATAATTGAAAACAAGGGCCAGTGGGGAGTGAGGGTGTAGTGCTTTTAATTTTTAGTGCTGACTTATATAATTGCTTTAGTGAGCAAGTGCCAGGTAACTTAAGTGCAATGTGTTACAGGTAACTTCAATACAAAAATGACAAACAGTAACTTTCTTTCAAGTGAAACAAGGAAATAAGTACAGTAAGCAATGCAGATATCACTAGTGATCCACAGAAGCTGAGAAGCCGATATTAGGTGGAATTAGCATTCCAGGGAAATAACAAGCAAACAAACAACAAGCATATAAACAAAGCTAGATTCAGCAGGCCTGGATCTAGTCTATGCTACAGCAAACAAGGTGTACCAATTTCAGTAAGATACAGTTCAAATATTCAGGCACTATAAACCTTTAACCAGAAATTCCCAGCTCAGAAGGGCAGAGTCCAGCCTCTTCTCCCACAAGAGTGCAGACCACGAACCTTCTTAATGTAAAATAACTGTCCTGAAGCCCAAGTGCTTAAACCAGAACTAATACACTTTAAGAATAACAAGACACTGGGCTCTCAATCAGAAGTTCCCAACTTAGAAGGATGAAAGCTACCTGTTCTGCCACCACAGTGCATGCCACAAATCTTCCTAATGTAAAACAACTGGTCTGAAGCCCAAGTGCTTAATCCAAAAGACTTAGAATGATAGCTACACTTTAATGAAGTTACTACCAAGCAGTAATAAATACAATTGAATACTTTAGAGAATGCCTGGATTAGTGCTCAAGTTACACAAACAAAGCTAGATCCAGCAGGCCTGAATGCAGTCTATGCCACAGCAAACAAGGCGTACTAACTTCAGTAAGAAGCAGTTCAGATATGCACGCACTATAAGCCTTTAACCAGAAATTCCCAGCTCAGAAGGGCAGAGTCCAGCCTCTCCTCCCACAAGAGTGCAGATCACGAACCCTCAATGTAAAATAACTGGCCTGAAAGCCCAAGTGCTTAAACCAGAATTAATACACTTTTAGAATAACAGACACTGAGCCCTCAATCAGCAGTTCCCAACCTAGAAGGATGTAAGCTACCTGTTCTGCCACTACAGTGCAGACCACAAACCCTCTCAGTGCAAAACAACTGGTCCGAAGCCCAAGTGTTTAAACCAAAAGGCTTAGAATGAGTTACACTAAGCAGTAATAAATACAATTGAGTACTTTTAAGATGATGCAAAAGTAAAATAAAATAGGTAGAAACACAAGTACAGTAAAAGCAGATGAAATTTTTTTTTTTTTTCTGAACAAGTGCTGAGATCAAAGAAACATATTTGAGTGCTGAAACTAGAAAACTGGCTAGTTATAAGAAAAAAAAACTAAGCTAGAAGGCTTCCCTCCAACACAGAAGGGCTTGGGGCTCAGAAGCCTACAAATAGTCTATACCACTTAACAGGAAAGGCAGGAAACAAGCTTAAATTTTTTTTTCTGTTTCCCAGATGCTCTCTTTGTACACAGTAGGAGTGCCTGAAATCAGAATATGATCTCACTGCACTCAGTTGAGTGAGCAAATGAGATGGGCCCAGAAGGAGTATCCAAACACAAATTTACAAGAGGGGCGGGCAGTTTCAAGGCCACTAAAATTAACACCAAAACAAAAACAGGGAGGGTGGATGGGACTAACTGAAGAGCAGAGTCAAAACTTCCAGTTCAGTTAATATTCCTGCAACACAGTTAAAATCAATTTAAATACTGTATTTTTAAAAAAAAAGTGCAGATAAAGGTACTTAAATTCTCTTATATGTCCAGTTGAATACAGCAAGTTCTTAGCCGGCCAAAGCTGAGGTTTTTAAGCAGAAAATATTTCACACTGTACCACTTAAATAGGCAAGGACAGGAAATCAAAGAATGTGGCTACCCCACACCTGTAATTACTAGCAAATAACAAAATTCAGCAAACACTGACTAACTTCCAGTTCAGTTAATATTCCTGCAACACAGTTAAAATCAATTTAAATACTGTATTTTTTGAAAAAAGTGCAGATAAAGGTACTTAAATTCTCTTATACATCCAGTTGAATACAGCAAGTTCTTAGCCAGCCAAAGCTGAGGTTTTAAGCAGAAAATATTTCACACTGTACCACTTAAATAGGCAAGGACAGGAAATCAAAGAATGTGGCTACCCCCACACCTGTAATTACTAGCAAATAACAAAATTCAGCAAACACTAACTTCCAGTTCAGTTAATATTCCTGCAACAGAGTTAAAATCAATTTAAATACTGTATTTTTTTTTTAAAAAAGTGCAGATAAAGGTACTTAAATTCGCTTATACGTCCAGTTGAATACAACAAGTTCTTAGCCGGCCAAAGCTGAAGTTTTTAAGCAGAAAATATTTCACACTGTCCCACTTAAATAGGCAAGGACAGGAAATCAAAGAATGTGGCTACCCCCACATCTGTAATTACTAGCAAATAACAAAATTCAGCAAACACTGACTAACTTCCAGTTCAGTTAATATTCCTGCAACACAGTTAAAATCAATTTAAATACTGTATTTTTTGGGAAAAAAAGTGCAGATAAAGGTACTTAAATTCTCTTATACGTCCAGTTCAATACAGCAAGTTCTTAGGCCGGCAAAGCTGAGCTTTTATGCAGAAAATATTTCACACTGTACCACTTAAATAGGCAAGGACAGGAAATCAAAGAATGTGGCTACCCCACACCTGTAATTACTAGCAAATAACAAAATTCAGCAAACACTGACTTACTTCCAGTTCAGTTAATATTCCTGCAACACAGTTAAAATCAATTTAAATACTGTATTTTTTTGAAAAAAAGGTGCAGATAAAGGTACTTAAATTCTCTTATACGTCCAGTTGAATACAGTAAGTTCTTAGCCGGCCAAAGCTGAGGATTTTAAGCAGAAAATATTTCACAATGTACCACTTAAATAGGCAAGGACAGGAAATCAAAGAATGTGGCTACCCCACACCTGTAATTACTAGCAAATAACAAAATTCAGCAAACACTGACTAACTTCCAGTTCAGTTAATATTCCTGCAACAGAGTTAAAATCAATTTAAATACTGTATTTTTTTAAAAAAGTGCAGATAAAGGTACTTAAATTCTCTTATACGTCCAGTTGAATACAGCAAGTTCTTAGCCGGCCAAAGTTGAGGTTTTTAAGCAGAAAATATTTCACACTGTACCACTTAAATAGGCAAGGACAGGAAATCAAAGAATGTGGCTACCCCACACCTGTAATTACTAGGAAATAACAAAATTCAGCAAACACTGACTAACTTCCAGTTCAGTTAATATTCCTGCAACACAGTTAAAATCAATTTAAATACTGTAATTTTTGAAAAAAAAGTGCAGATAAAGTTACTTAAATTCTCTTATACGTCCAATTGAATACAGCAAGTTCTTAGCCGGCCAAAGCTGAGGTTTTTAAGCAGAAAATATTTCACACTGTACCACTTAAATAGGCAAGGACAGGAAATCAAAGAATGTGGCGACCCCACACCTGTAATTACTAGCAAATAACAAAATTCAGCAAACACTGACTAACTTCCAGTTCAGTTAATATTCCTGCAACACAGTTAAAATCAATTTAAATACTGTATTTTTTGGGAAAAAAAAGTGCAGATAAAGGTACTTAAATTTTCTTAGACGTCCAGTTGAATACAGCAAGTTCTTAGCCAGTTTTTAAGCAGAAAATATTTCACACTGTACCACTTAAATAGGCAAGGACAGGAAATCAAAAAATGTGGCTACCCCCACACCTGTAATTACTAGCAAATAACAAAATTCAGCAAACACTGACTAACTTCCAGTTCAGTTAATATTCCTGCAACACAGTTAAAATCAATTTAAATACTGTATTTTTTGAAAAAAGTGCAGATAAAGGTACTTAAATTCTCTTATACATCCAATTGAATACAGCAAGTTCTTAGCCGGCCAAAGCTGAAGTTTTTAAGCAGAAAACATTTCACACTGTACCACTTAAATAGGCAAGGACAGGAAATCAAAGAATGTGGCTACCCCACACCTGTAATTACTAGCAAATAACAAAATTCAGCAAACACTGACTAACTTCCAGTTCAGTTAATATTCCTGCAACACAGTTAAAATCAATTTAAATACTGTATTTTTTTTTAAAAAAAAGTGCAGATAAAGGTACTTAAATTCTCTTATACGTCCAATTGAATACAGCAAGTTCTTAGCCGGCCAAAGCTGAGGTTTTTAAGCAGAAAATATTTCACACTGTACCACTTAAATAGGCAAGGACAGGAAATCAAAGAATGTTGCTACCCCCACACCTGTAATTACTGGCAAATAACAAAATTCAGCAAAAACTGACTAACTTCCAGTTCAGTTAATATTCCTGCAACACAGTTAAAATCAATTTAAATACTGTATTTTTTTGAAAAAAAAGTGCAGATAAAGTTAAGTGTTTTCTCTGCTTCAAGACACATCAACAAAAAATATATTTTCTTAAATTCTGCTTCCCTTTGGTTCACTATGATTCCATTAATATTGTCAAAGGCTTGCCTCACCTCCACAAAATTAAATTAATGATCCATATTTATCAATGTTGGCAGAACCTCTGTCATTTATTTAGCTAGTATAGACATAAACACTATATAGTCATGCCATAAAATTTAAATGGCTCTATATGAGGCTGGGTCTGATGGGTCTTTACACTCTTTGGGTAACACAGCTGCCACATCTTTCTTCCAATATACAGTTACTTCTCCTCCTCATTTTAAAATACTATTAAATAAAATCTTCCAGATATTTATCAATTTGTCCCCTCCTAACTTCAAGACTTCCACAAGAATACCATCTGTTCCTAGACACTTCCCTCAAGACTGATTAGACATCACCACTTTTACTTCATCTCCTCAACTAACTAATATTAGTAGAGCCTCATCTTCCTCTAATCTTGGCAAAATTAAGCCTTCTATAAATATTTACATTTATTCTCTTTCCTGTTTTCCACATTCTTCTGCTTTATACAAATGTAGATAAAATTTCCAAAATATCTCTAAAACCTCTGCAGGATCTCTGTCTATTTTACTAGTAGGCTCCCTAAGTTTGGCAACAACCGTACTTTCTGTTGGCTATGCCTCTGTGATATAAGTTGTGCTGGAGTTGTTATCAAAAATAGTTGCTTAACAGCAATCTCTCTAAAGTCATGCATATTATCCAGATACTCCCTAATTTTCTTTTTCACACTCAACAGTTGCTCCTGTTTCCATTCTGTGAATTCCCTTATTCTGCAATACTTTATACTTTGCCAGCCCCTCTACATAATTACTTCTTAACCATATCTCTTTCCCTTTTATCTCCATTCCATTTTTAAAATCCATTTTAATTTTCTCACACTTACTAGCTGAAAAAAATTCTATCTTTCCTAATAACTCTCAAATAATTTCTACTACCCATTCCTTAAATTCCTGTCTGTTTAACAGGTAGGTGGGAACATGCCAGTATCCCATTTTTACTTCATTACCCTGCATTTTTACCTTAGTTTATATTGGTGCATAATCAGAAATAGTTATTGGATGTATGTCAAAGCTTTCAATTAAATGCACATGTTCCTCTGAAACATAATTTCTGTCCAGGCTAGCCCAGTTATTGTAGCTTGGGAGTAATATATAAAGTATGTCCAAGTTCCTGCTACTGAGTTCACACCTTCCATAACACGAATTCTCATACATTTCTTCAAAAATCTACTAGCTTTTGTTATAGTGCCCCTTCTATGATACACCCACACTATTGCAAATCAAGTTCCAGTCCCCACCTACAAGTACTATTCCCTGTTGAAAGCTGATTATTTCTCCCAAAATATTATTAAGTTCCATAATAGCACATTTTGGTGGAATATAAATACATGCCAGTGTAATATCCTTTTTTGACAATAGCTCCTCACTACCTCAAATCTACCATTGTCTTTTTCCCCTCTTCTATCACTATTAGACCACCTCTAGCAATTAATTTTCCTACTCTCCTTTTCCTTGATATTTTTGCAGAATATCCATTCTAAAATCCTGTCTTCATCAAATTCACATGCCCATGTCTTTCTGAATGTGTCTCTTCCAGCATCTGTTAATTTTAATCCTCTTTGTTCTAATGGAAGGATCAACTTATTCCACTTGACTCTTGCCCTCTTCCCCTTGAAAATAAAATCCAACAACTCTATTAATTACTATCCACAACTTTTCCTCTGGTTGATAAAAATATGCCTGACCTGTGTACAAAACTAAAGGGATCAAACACATTTTTACTCCTTGTATCTTACTATCCATACCTATAGACAACAGCTTATCTTCCAATTTCTCAGTTTTATATTATTTTTTGTTTAGTCTCTTCTCACATATCATTTCCTGCCACAACAGAATCCTTTTTGCTGCGGTGGTACAGCAGATAGTGTTGCCTCACAGCAAGAGGTTTTTCAGTTTGATTTTCAGCTGGAGTGCCTTCTGTGTGGAGTCTGCATGTCCTCCCCATGGTTGGTTGAACTTCAAAGACATGCAGGTAGGTGTGTGTGTGTGTGTGTGTGTGTGTGTGTGTGTGTGTGTGTGTGTGTGTGTGTGTGTGTGTGTGTGTGTGTGTGTGTGTGTGCCTTCTGTGAAGGTTGGGCATCGGGCTGGCAACTAGACACGGTAAAAAAGCTCCACTGCCAATTATGAGTAGACCAGTGATCTGCTGTGGCGACCCCTAACCGGGATAAGCCAAAAGACAACTCCTCCTAAAGACTTAATTTTATCATGGCCCAATATATATGGGTATTGCTGAACCAATTTATATGTGAGTACATAGTTTATAGCTATAACCTTTATTTTATCATCATTAATTTTATATTCCTAAAAAATCCAGAACTGTCTCAGAATGTTGCATAACACTGAGATGTCCTTTTTTGTTTCCACCCAGTACAAAATAATATCATCTGCAAATAAAGCCAACTTTTCTTAAACACCATACCAATTATATCTTTGAACTTTTGAGTCCCTTATTTTCTTTGCCAGTGGTTATAAATATTGCACAATAAACAAAGGGGAAAGAGGATAGCCCTGCCTCATTCCTCTGTTCAAACACACTTATCAGAAAGGAACCATCACACTTTGATTTTTGCCTCTGATTTCTCATATATCTTTCTAATTAGTCTTATTATTGTATCATGAAATGGAAATGCCTCCATTGCCTTGCTCATAAAATCCCAGCTCACTCTGTCAAATGCCTGTTTTTTTCCTTGATTATACTATTTACTGCACTTTTTTGTTAAATTCTGCTTACTCAATACTGTATTTTAATACTGTAAACTAAACTCCACTGTTTGTACTGCATTTGTCTGCCTTACTGTGCCTGTTAATTTGTATTTTGTTACTACTTTTCACTGTTTCCAAAGTATCTGTTCTGCTTATTCTGTTTTCTCACCACTGTCTCCTTGCTGTTTTTCTGTTGTTTAAATCATTTTTTAGTGTCTCACTGCTGTTTTTCTGCTGTTTTAAACATTTTTTAGTGTTAGTCACCTAAATTAGTGTAGCTAGTAGGTGTAGCATAGTCCAGATAGAGGTATGCTTCATCTGAGTCTGTTTCTAGTGGCTGTTGTATTCTGAGCACATTTTCCAAGCCATCTTTGATTGGAAAGGGCCCTCCTGCACCATTGTGAGAGAAGTGTGCTTTTTAGAACCTGTCTGGTGAAGCCAGGTTGGTCTAGAGCTTGGTGTAAGCACCCTCATTGGTTCTTTTGAATTTTTAAAAATTTTTTAAAAGTTTTTAGCTTCTGGTATTTAAGTCCCACACTTTTGCGGGTTTCTGCTTGTTTGTGCCTCACACATGACAGCGCACTGCCATGCAATTGTGTGTCATGGCCAGACAGATTTTCAACAATTTTTCCCTTAGATACAGCTGTAGTACATTAGTGTTGTCCTCATCTTTAGTACATCTCTGGTCTAAGAAGTATTTCTAGTGAGCTGTCACCTAATAAACCACCAGCCAAAAAACCCATCAGAAATACCCGTTGACAGAGAACATCCTTGATCAGTCCTGAAAGCACCCATTTTGTAATAACAGTTCTTCAAACCTAACATTATGGACAGTTGAACTACCCTTGTTTCTCCTGCCAGCCTTGTTGACTTGGGTCTCATAAGGCAGTGTAGCAACTGCCTCATGTACACTGACAACCCTCTACTAATAACTCACTCTAGCACAGAGTGCAAGAGAGATGTATCTACACCAAGAATCTTGAATCCCTGCTGTCTGGCACTAAAATCAGTAATGCTGAAGAGGTTGTCAACTCACCCACCACTACTCATGCACATAGTACCACTACTCATACACATAGTATGTATCCAACACATAAATCAACATAAGTGGAGGTTCTCTCAAAAAGCTTACCAAAAACCAAAGACATCCAAAACACAAGACTGCTACAACTAACACAGTTTCCACAGCACCCAAGAAACATAGTAACACCAGTGTCTCACCTACCAAGCCTTTAAGGCATAACACTCCTAAACCAAAATTTCTTGTCATTGGAAACTCCATAGTGAGATACATGGATGTCCCACTCACAAAGTCACGGTCAGCTGCCTGTCCAATGCCAGGATTCATCAGATCATGCATGCACTCAGGTCACTCAGCAACAACTGCCATTATGACTATCATAGTTCATGTTGGAGTGAACGACCTGAGACGTACGTCACTGGACTATATGAAGAGAGACATGACTGAGCTCTCTGAGTATGTGTCCCAGGCAGCTATATCCCTAGCCTTGAGCAGCATATTACCTTCACCTAAAATGATGCCAGTATAAACAAAAAATGATCAGTTTCAATAATTGGTTTAGTTTTTGGTGTCTTTCAAAGGGGATCCAGTTCCTGTCAGCCTGGGATGACATGGTCGACAAACCTCACTTCTTTGCCAGAAATGGTTTGCACCTGGCACCACTAGGCTTTCAGCTGTGGGAAGGGCTCTTACCTTCCCCATAGTGTCTTTTTTATGCAAGGTCTCAAAAACAAAATTGCCAATGTGAAAACTGCCAATCATAACAAAATAGAGATAATGCTAAAATCTAGGAGCTTAAACCAAAAACTGCACACCCTGAAAGCACTCCTGTCACTGGAGGATGTAGATGTCTGTGCAGTCACAGAAACCTGGTTCAAGGCCACAGAGATTACCCCAGCCATGCAAGGCTACAATGCCTCCCACACTTTCAAACTGCAAAATGAACATGTGAGAACCAAAGGAATTGGTGTTTCTATCTATATTAGGGAAAAATTCACCTCCCAGCTAGTCAGACAGGACAACTCCATGTTGTTACTACAAGTTCAGATTACTGTGGGTAAAACCTCCCATTCAAGTCATAGCTAGTTATAGATCACCCTCCAAAAGATAGGACTCAAGCATGTCTAGAACTAGTGACTACCGGTATCACACACACTGATCCTGTAGAGATAGCAAACCTGCTTGCAGACAGATTTGGCAAAACTTTCATTCCCTTATCAGATCCACACTTATCACAAATCTTGCCCCCCCACCCCCCGCAACTCTACACATCCAAAGAGCAGGTCATTAAAGCCTTGTCTAAGGCAAAAAACCGAGACTTTATGGAATCAGGTGACATCCCATGCTGTCTTTTAAACAAACTGAAATATGAACTAGCATCACCATTAAGTACCCTGTTCAATCACAGCCTAACCACAGGCTATGTTCCTCTAGAATGGACAACAGCAAGAGTAAGTCCCCGCCACAATAGTGGCTTGGCAACAGACCCAGAAAATTACAGACTCATATGTCTGACCAGCTTCATCTTTAAGGCCATGGAATGTATCATCATGGATCTTATAAATAAAGAGGTAAGCGACCACCAAACTCTGGATCCGGCCCAATCTGACTTTGTTAAGGGTAGATCCTGTCGTTAAGCCTGGTGGAGTTCTTTGAAAATGTGACCAGGGCCATTGACGAGAGCAAATCTGTGCACACAGTATAATTCAACTTGGCCAAGGCCTTTGACAGAATCCACACTCAGACATTACCGATAAACTTAGCAAACTGAATGTAAACCACTTTGTTGTAAGATGGGTTGCCAACTCACTCACAAATTGGTCACACACTATCAAAGTGGGTGACTCCACATCAACCAGTAGACCTGTCACCAGCGGGATGCCACAAGTATCACTGCTGGCCCCCCTACTTTTTAGTATATACATCTCATTCAGGCCAAAACTAAGGGGCTGTGGCTGACCAAGTTTGTGGATGACTGCAAACTGAGTGCAATTATCAAATCCCCAAATGATGTCAGTATACTTCAAGAGGGTCTTACGCAGACCAATGACTGGTGTCTTAGTCACAGTTTCAAGCTAAATGCAAAGAAATGCATCATCATTCTTTTCAGTAAAACAATGTTCCTTCACACTATGTAATTAACAGCAATACCCTATGTACCTATGAAGTGGTAATGGATCTGGGATCACAAATAGACTGCAACCTTAACTTTGACCACCATGTGTCTACTGTAGTAAGGAAGGTTTTCTACATAGCACATTTGATTAGCAAAGGCATCACATAGAGCAAAGGAGGTTATAAACCCTCTATACTTGTCACTAATCAGACCCATAATTGAGTATAATGCCCATTTCAGCATGTACCATACATAGCACCTGCAGCAATTGGGGAGACCTCAGAGGTTTCTAACAAAGAAGATCAAGGGAATACAGCATGTGCCTTACACCAAACCACTAAAATCCCTGTCACTACACTCAGTATTGTATAGAATTCTTTGGGGAGACTTATGCCTGGCTTACAGAGCAATCACAGACTCAAACCTAATGAATTTGTTCACATCCGTAAATCAAATGGGACTAGAGCTACCCATTCCAGGGATCTAAATATAGCCTGTGACCTGAATGGGATGTCCTGGAGGGACATATTTGTCTCCCAGCAAGTAGCACATCTCTGGAATAGGCTGCCAATTCATGTGAAGCAGAGCACCTCTATGACACTGTTCAAAAGGAACCTGGATGAGTGGATGGACCACTGTAAATTCATACTAGGGACAGTGTCCACAGCCCTCCTGGACATGGGCAGTCATTACTAAATGCAATCCTGGGTATTGACTAGAGTATTTATGGTACTATATTGGGAAGAAACAGCTAGGCTTGAAATGACCTCCCGGCCGATAGCCAAGCAACTTCCTATGCTCCTAAGACCCACCAACAACGGCAACATTTTCTTACATTGTGCTTCTCTTTGCATCATCATTGTTTTATTAATGTTGTCCAATGTTTGTCTACCCTCCACAAAACCATACTCGGTTATATATATGAATTTTGGCATCCCCTTTTGCATTCTTTTAGCCATTATAGACATAAACACTTTATAATTATGTTTTAAGATTGAACTGGGCCAATATGAATCTAGACCAGATGGGTCTTTACCATCTTTAAGAATTACATCCACCACAGCTTTTTTTCTAGGATATCATTGCCTTCCCTACTTTTAAAATACTGTTAAACAAAAGCTTTCAGGTCTTTATCACTTTCTTCCCTCCTATCTTTCAAACTTTCAACAGAATACCATCTATTCCTGAAGACTTTCCAGCAGATTGTTTATATATCACCATTTTAATCTCATCTCCTCCTATCTTAACTGTTAGTTGTTGAGGACCCACAGATACATCCTCTTGGTTGCAAATCAAATTCCAGTCTCCACCTACAAGTAATATTCTCTGCTGAAAGCTTATTATTTCTCCAAATTTTTTTTAAAAGCTCCATAATAGTAGTTTTTAGGTGGAATATAAATACATGCCAGTGTGATCCTCATCCCTTGCCAGTAATCTCTTACTACCACAAATCTACCATTATTATCTTTTTTCCCTCTTCTATCATTACTGGAGCAACTCTAGCAATTAATATAAGTTCTTCTCTTTCCTTTTGTCCCTAATGTTCTGTAGAATATCCATCTTGAAATCCATTCTTTAACAAATTCACATGCTCACTTCTTTCTAAATGTGTCTTCTATAGCATTGCTATTTGTACTTTATATTGATATTTAGTTAAGTATTCTTCCCTTTTTGTCTCTACCTGTAAGACCATTCACATTCCAAAACAAAATGGAAAGTGTCACCATTATGTAAGAAGTCATTATTCCCATCTATTATATATGGCAGCTTTTTTAAAGATATCTACATCCAGATTTGCTGATAAATGCACTACTTAATGTTTGGCAGGTTAATGCTTTATACCTTTTTTTCATCAGCATTGGAATATAGGTCACATGTTACAAGACTTTTTGTTTTAGTAGTAAATAACCCCAAAGAAAAAATGCATCCCAGAACACCCCCATAACCTGTTAACTTAATACAAACACACATAACTATGTACTTATTCAAAAAATGAAGTTTAACCCTTCTAATAGGAACATGTGTGCCAAATAATCAGCTGTTAATACAGGTCCTAATTAACCTCAGATAGAGGTTATTTATGCTATGATGTATGTTATTGCCTGTGCTTCTACTTACACTAAATGGTGTCTGTCCTTTTTTCTTTTATCTTTGTAAAAACAACTTACATGCTTTCAGAAATCATTAATTTTTAGCCTTGAAGAAGCCAATGTGCTGTTTTTTATTGGCCTGTTATCAGACTGTATCCATGGAAATACAATAAAAAAAAGAAATGTAGTCCTCTGCTAAAGCCTGAAAGACATGTAGAAATATCTATTGCTAAAGGAACACTTTTCATTTTATTTGGTGTTCTCATATTTACTTGTTTCCACTTAAAATTTGTTATTATGTTTAGCCAAGGCTCTTAATGTAGACATTTACCTATACAAAAGTAAAATAAAGCATATCAGCTACACACACACACACACACACACACACACACACATATATATATATATATATATATATATATATATATATATATATATATATATAATGGTTGCCATGCTTTTATACCTCATAACCCACCTCAGTGACCCATGATTACAGCCTATTAATTTTAACATGCTTTTTTTAGCTCTTCTTCTCATTTTGCAGGCTAATGACTATATTTCTTAATAGCAAAAAAATAAAAATAAAAAAAAAATAAATAAATAAATAAATAAAGAGTAGAGGAAGAAGAAAAAAGGCATCTGTTTTACTTTAGTATTGTTATCACCATCAATAACAAATAAAAATACTTTACTATAAAATATGCAATTTATATTGTGGGAAGTTTCATAGAAATGCTATTAAGAACTGAAACTGCTACCTTTTTCCTTCTTTATAACCCTCCCCTCAGAGTCCTTCTAAATTTTAATGGCATGAAGTCAAGCAAATTCTTTTCAGTTCCTCATAAGTTTAAAGTCAACAAAACTACATTCTTTCCACTTCTTCTTATACATCCATATTTCACAAATATGATTGATGCTTTACAGTCTCACATTTATTCACTAATGTCTGTGGTGCTGGTCTTCTTTCTATTCATCTCTATCTCCCATCTCCATATTCTGGTTCAATTCTAAAGTAGTCCTGATTCTTCTGGTCAACTCCTGTGATTTTCTCTGCCTCTCAAGCATTTTCTTTTGGAACAGTGGACAATGTTTCACTGACAAGGTCTTTTCACCTGCTTCATTATCAGTAGAATGAGAAGCAGATTCTCCTTCTGGTTGATTACTCACTTTTTGTTGGACAAACTTTTGCATTTCTACCTTAGCCTGTTCTGCATCAAAAAATGACTTTGATCCTCAAGGAAAATTTTTCTGAAGACAGCTGGATACAGCAGCTTGAATCTCATGCCTGCCTCTCAACATTCCCTGATCACTGGAATAAATTTGTTTCTCTTCTGCCTGGTGTACAGTGAATAATCATTTTCCACAAATAACCTACTGTCTCCAACTTTTAAATCATTGCCTTTTTGCCACATTTTTGTCAGGATTTGTCAGGATCAACTCTTTCTGATAGTAGGTTTGCATCTTTACTAATAAAGGTCTTGGCTAGTTTCTCATAGCCAAATTTGGAGCATACACATGGTATGCCCTTTCAATGAATAGTTCCTGCTGTGGAATGCAGTCCATTTGCTTATTTGTGCCTTCATAAAATGGATGCAGTTTGTTCCTTCTAGTTTCTCTGGTAATTCAGAAATTCACAGATTTTTCCTACATGCTCTGTCCTCTAATTCTGCCATTATTTAAAACATCTCTTCTTTAACAACCTTAATACTCAGCTAGACTTGTCTTCATTTCTCCTTCTGAGTTTTGCAGCTTTAGCAGCTCATCTGAATATATATTTAAAGCTTCTACCATTTTCCAGCCTTTTGTTATTTGAGTTGATATACTACTTCAGATTTACATTTATTTTGATCAGCTATAAGCACATTTGACTTATTTTTTCCTCTAGATTACTAGAACCATTTCTTACACCAAAGTTGGAGCTTGAACTGCTTTTCTGCTGAACAGCTGCAGGATTCTTCTCAGTCAGTGTTTTCTCTTCACCTTTTTAATTGATTTTCTTTCAGGCTCTCTTAGTTTCTTCTTTGCCGGCATCTAGGCAGTGTACTTACTAGCTGGTAACTTTTACACAAGCTGAAAATATCACTGGCTGTTGTTCCTTGGTTTCTGTTTTCACATTGGGAGAGCAGAAGTTAAGCTGTTGATCAGTGTGCAACCATCTTGGAAATCTGCATGATAGGTGTTTTGAATGTACTTTTCCAACTTATATTCACACACCAATGTTTGGCGGGCTGATCTTCTCTGCAGCTGTTTCTTCTCATCTCCATTTTAACCTATGTCACATTTTGCTTTAATGAAAACCCTCAAACAAAAACTTAAATACATTTTAGAATGCCCACATCCCTGACCAGCTTAGAACGAACACAGAAAACTAAGTACATTTTTAACAAATGAAGTTTAACTCTCCAAAAAGCAACACTTGCTCTAAAATGACAACTGCACCTACAGGCATAACCTAATCTAAAAATTAAGATTGCCGTGCTAAAAGCACATGTTACTGCCTGTGTTCTCACGTAAGCAAATTTCTCATTATTCTAAGTTATATTCCCCTCCCATTGGTGAAAAACAGCATGTATGCTTTTAGAAGACATTAACTTTTATTCATAAGAAAAAGTGCACTCACTACCTTTGAATAAAACTAAATTATCCACTGTTCTATTAAATGTGTTGAAGTATTAAGGCTGATGAGGAGGCTACTATTCATTCCTCATAATTTCAAACTTTATTTTTCACTGAACTGCTTGTCATTGTACCTTTAACTTTTGGATTCCTCATAGCAAAGAATGCTTAGAACTCTCAAGATTAATTGCTTGCACCTGCAGACAATTTGTCTCCATGTAAAAATGGATAACAGCTAACAATTAGCCGATGCATGAAGGAATCTGTGTAAATTCCATTCATAATCAAATGTAAATAATTCCCCTCACTAATTGTCTTCAGCTGCAGACTTCTTGTCTCTCAGTAAGAACATGTGCAAATAGGAAAAAAAATATGCTAATATCTTTGCAGATGCAAGAAGTTTAGCTTTTTTCATGGTTTTCATAATTATGTCTTTTTTCAAGCCTATTTACTTATAAAAGTGTTTATACTTTATACATTTATCTAGATACTCTTATAAAACATGATAAATTATCTTCTTAGTTCTACATATCATATAATCCGTATACTTTTACACCCCTCCCTACTCCAGCAGCCTAAGATCACAGCGTTATATTAACTGATAATTGCTTCTCTTTAGCCTTCCATCTCTTGTTATATTTTAAAACCTATATTTTTTACACCTACAAAAAGGTATTTATTTACTTCAATATCCTGAACACATACAGCAGTCACTGAAAAGACTCTACCACATTTAAAATACCCCTGACTGCACACTATATAAAAGTGCTTTAAAATATAACATGCAGTTTATATCATAAAATGTTTTGTACAAATACTAAGAACAAAACTTGTTTTAGTATCAGTTCCTTCTTTTTCCCTTTAGTGTCCTTCTAAGCATTAAAGACATAATGTGAGGTATATGTTTTAAAGTCCACTAACAAGTTTAACAAAGCCAACAAAAGTCCCATCTTTTCCCAACCACTTTTATTTGCAAAGCCATATATCACAAGTGTGATTGATGCTTTATAATCTCACATTTAGTCACTAAGTTCAGTGTTGCTGGTCTTCTTCCTGGTCATCCCAATCTTCCAACACTAGACTCTGGTTCAAGTCCAAGATACTTCGGATTTCTTGAGTCAATTCTTGTTTTTTTTTCTGTCTCTCAAGCATTGTCCTTTAGACTATTGTAAAATGTTTCACTGGCAGAGTTCCTCTATAAGCTTTATTGTTAAAAGAATTAGAGCAAGTTCCCTTCTGCTTGCTGGCTTACTTTTTGTTGAATAAACTTCTTTATTTCTTCCTTAGCCTAATCTGTATCAAAAATGTATTTGATCCTCTAGAAAAAATACTTGGAAGACAGCTAAATACAGCAGCTTGAATCTCACACCTGCCTCACTACATGCCCTGATTGCTGGGATAAACTTGCTTCTCTTCTCCCAGGTGTATAGTGAATAAT